>NC_090751.1:94988464-94993464 GCF_036898095.1 Palaemon carinicauda | reverse complement strand
TCAATGTCATAAAACCCTGTATTACAAATCAATGACATTAGCGTTAGAAACGCTCGGCACACATGTCTGCACTTATGCTAGGTTCACCTTCGGAAATGGAACAGTCTGGATGGGCAACACAGTGCCCTCACTTAGTTTGTAGTACAGTATGTAACTACACACTCACCCTGGAATTAATCGTCCCAATTAAGACCACTGTTCCTAGCAGAGTTAAACAGTAGGGTTAACACCGCGACCCACTGCTACCACAGATCTCTTTTAGTTCCTCTACTTGCTTCGCATAGTGGCGAAAGAACACTCTGGAAGACTTCCAGCCAGTGTATGAACGGAGATGTTCAAAATCCATACAATTAAAGAAATTTAAGGATGAGGCATCTTTACTCGGATCGTGACCTGCGGGTGTATTGTCAGGATCCGCTCTGCAAATAAAATATGTGATTTTCGCTCTGAGTTGATTCAGAGATAAATTTGAGCCTGATGTTTCTCCCCTGAATAGTTGACCACCCTTGAAGTCTGAAGTTCTATGAAGATAGACCTTTAGGCATTCTACTGGACATAGAGATGCATCTTCTTTCAGAGGGCAGATTCTCCAGGGACCCCACCTGTTGGTGGGTAACTCATTCTTGGCGAGAAACGTAGGATCCGGAAACAGGTTCAGTTCTCCCCCATCCAGGAACTGAACACGACCTGCCTCTCTCGAGAGGCTACAATCTCACTAACCCTGGCCCCAGACGCGAGTGCAAAATAGGAAAATAACTTTTTGTGTCAAATCCTTTAACGCACACTCTTCATTGCTCAACAGAGAAGCGAAATGAAGAACTTGTCTAAAGACCATGAAATGGGCTTTGGAGGTGCTGAAGGTCTGAGCCTAGCACAGGCTTTCGGGACTTTATTAAAGGTCTCGTTACCTGGGTCGACCTGGAAGGCATATAGAATGGGTCTTGTCAAATCAGACTTACACGCTGAAATCGTGTTCGCTGCCAACCCTTGACCATGGAGGTGGAGAAGAAAGATAAGCAGAAGTCTGTCAAGATCTCCTGCGGATTCTTCGCCTTGACAAAAGGCCACCCATTTTCTCCAAGATGACTCATATTGCCTTCTAGTAGATTTGCACTTATATTCCTCGAGGAAGTCTATACTGGCTTTCGAAATCCCGAAACGCTTTCTCACCACTAGGGAGAGAAAATCATGAGCTGCAGGGTCCGGGTTTTCTGTAATGAAGCGCAGACAGTTGACTTCTGGACTCGCTGGGTCAGAACTGGATCTGGTAGTGGTACAAACTTCAGCTACAGTTCCAATGCCAGGAGGAACCACACGCTGTTTCGGCCACTTGTGGGCCACTATTGCCGCTACCCTATGAAGGATCTCAGTTTGTTGAGGACCCTCAACAGAAGGTTGTGAGGAGGGAACAGATAAATCTTGGACCATCTGTTCCAGTCGAGGGACATCGCGTCCACTGCTTCCGCTAAGGGGTCCTCGTACGGGGCACGTACAGGGGCAACTTCTTGTTGTCTTTCGTCGCAAAGAGGTCTATCTGCAGTTCTGGGACTGATTCAGAATGAAGGAGAATGATCCTGTGTCTAAGGACCATTCCGACTCTATCGGTGTGAACCTGGATAGAGTGTCCGCTGTCACATTGCGGACTCCTTGAAGGTGAACTGCCGACAGGTACCACTAATTCTTTTCCGCCAATCGGAAGACGGCCAACATCACCTGGTTGAGAGGTGGTGACCTCAATCCTTGTCGATTCAAGTATCTCACAACTACCTCGCTGTCTATCACCACTTTATGTGGATCGAGTGACGCGGGGAGACTTTCTTTAAGGTAAGGAGCACTGCCCTAGCTTCTAGAAAGTTTTATGCGAAAGGTCTTGAATAGCCTGGACCAAGTCCCCTGGACTTTTTTCCGATGAGAGTGACCTCCCAATCCCTCCTTCGAGGCGTCTGAGTGAATCGTCACCGACGGGGGAGGTGGCTGAAGAAGAACCGACTTCTTTAGATGTCTGGCTTGGGACCAAGGCCTAAGAAGAGTACTTAGCCGAAGCGGCTGGTCTTCTCAGATCTCTTCACGCGTTTGATGAATAACTTCTCCAAACTCCGATTGCATCCTTTAGCTGTGCTCTTAGCACTGGGTCTGTCACCGAAGCAAACTGGAGAGAGCGCAGTACTCTCTCCTGCTCATGTCTTGATATCCTTTCGGAATCTTGAAGTCTCTTTCCAGAACCCGCTATCTCCTTCCTTTTCTTCACCGGGGTGGAGAAACGGTGTGACAAAAGGTCCCAGCGGATTCCCAGCCACTGGAACTTTTGAGATGGAGAAAGTCGAGACTTTTTCTGTTAATCTTGAAGCCTAGGTACTCTAGGAACTGGATCACTTGACTGGAAGCTTGCAAGCATTCTGTCTCGGATGCTGCCCACACCAACCAGTCGTCCAGGTAGGCTACTACCTGAATTCCCTTTAGGTGTATTTGTTTGAGAGCTACGCTCGCAAGCTTCGTAAAAATCCTTGGGGCTATGTTTAGCCCGAATGGCATGGCTCCGAAGGCGTATAGTCTTCGTTGTAGCCTGAACCCTAGGTAGGGGGAGAGTCAATGGCTATTTGGAATGTGCCAATAGGCGTCTGACAAGTCTATAGAGACGGAATATGCCCTCTTGGGCAGTAAGGTCCTTATGTGTTGCAGTGTTAGCATT
This sequence comes from Palaemon carinicauda, assembly GCF_036898095.1. NCBI lineage: Eukaryota > Metazoa > Arthropoda > Malacostraca > Decapoda > Palaemonidae > Palaemon > Palaemon carinicauda. The sequence goes on along the minus strand of NC_090751.1, from coordinate 94,990,775 downwards.
TTGAATTTGCAATTCACTATGAACTTGTTGAGTGGCGACAAGTCCAGAATGACTCTGAGCTTTTCCGAGTCTTTCTTGGGAACACAAAACAGCCTCCCTTAGAAATTGATGGGCTTCACCCTTCGGATCACCTTTTTTCTCCAACAGTTCTTGAACGTACTCCTCCATAACGGGGGTGGAGTGTTGGAAAAACCGAAGGCACGGGGGTGGAGTGCTGTACCAGCTCCCGCCCAGTCCATTCTTGAGTAGGCTGTGGGCCCAGGGATCGAAGGTCCACTGATCCCGAAATTTCAGAAGTCTCCCTCCTACCGGTATCACCTCACTTGGACTGCCGTCCTGAGGTCTTGCCTTCCTGACCACGACCACCCCTGAATCCCCTTCCCCTTGAGGGGCGTCTAGACGAGCCTCTGGCTGCTCCTCTAGGCTTTGCTCGAAAGGAAGTAGACTGCCCTTCGAACGCTGGGGTGAATGCCGTAGACTGTGTCGACATGGCCTGGGGTACCCACTGAAAGGTGGTCGGGGTTTGTGCCACGATCTGGGACACTGGGGGCAATGGCAATTGCAGTTGCTGTTGCTGTCTAAGAGGCTTGGCTGGCCGAGACGGTAGCCTAGTCCTCATAGTCTTCCTCTTTGGTTGAGGACCCTCATCCGGGGAAGACTTTCTTTTGATAGCCAGGCCCCACTTCTGGAGAAGGTTTCTATTCTCCAAGGCGGCCTTATCAACAACTTCTTTGACCAAGTCGGTAGGGAAAAGGTCTTTTCCCCAAATGTTGAAGGAGATTAGTTTCTTTGGCTCGTGCCTCACCGTAGCCGAGGTAAACACGAACTCCCTACAAGCTCTCCTTGCCTTGACGAAGCCATGAAGGTCCTTCGTCACTGTGGCCAGATGAGGCTTGGCCACTACCATGAACATTTCATGGACCTTGGGGTCACTTGCCATCGTCTCGAGAGTAGTCTGAAGAGACATTGAGGCAGTCAGTCTTTCTTTTGTATCGAACTCACCTCGCAAAAGAAAGTCAGACAGCCTAGGGAGGTCCTTGCCGAACTGACGTCCGGCAATATCAGCCTCAGACTTTCCCACTGAGAACGTAAGATGGACGTCCTTCCAGTCTTTGTGGTCCATAGGCAGGGCCAGCGACAAGGGTTTACACTCCTCTAGGGAGGGGCAAGACTTGCCGGCCTCGATTGCTTTTAGTACAGCCGCAAACCCTTTCTGTAAAAAGGGGAAGGCTCAAGTAGGCGAGGACACAAAGGAAGGGAGCTTCCTATTCAATGCAGCTACCTTTGAGTTAGAGAAGCCCCTCTCTTTCATCGAGGATGAAAGTAGAGCTTGAGCCTTAGCATGGTCCATCACTATGACCTCCTTCGGCTCTGTCTCCTCCTTTGAAGCTGGTTCCTTCCTCAGCCGGACATAACAGTTCGGATATGATGCCTTGCTGGGCCAGAATTCCACCTCCTCCAGGGGAACTGAGCCCAGCTTATCCGAGATGACGATCTTTCCAGTCGTCATCGGCATGTGCTCAGCATACCTCCATGGGTTAGCATCTGAGCACAAGGGAAGGTCTTTCACATTGAGCTTTTTCTGGGGCACATGTGATTCTGCAAGGCACTGCATTCGCAGTTCCATTGCAGCCGCCTTCTCCTGATTCTCCTTCTGCATTTGTTGGATCATTCCAACAATAGAAGAGAGGGCCTGTCCCAGCTCTACTGGGAGACCGGCCGATGTAGAGGGGCTTGAACTTCATCCTGGGCTTCTGCCAGGAGGTCTTCCTCCTGACACCCGCCCACATCAGACATCCTGTCATCTAGCTGGATGTCTTGCATCGCGACCACGACTTCAGCATCCACCTGGATCTGAACTTAGGGGATCTCCTCTTGAGGCTGGGGAATCACTGCATCAGCTGATGCCTTAGGGAAAGGATACACCCTCATCTTCTCACTTGGAAGATAAGGGCCAGAAGTGTTCTTTTGGAAGCCCCTTACCCAGGTATGAAGCTTCTTCCTAGCTATTTAAATGTCTCAGTAATCAGGTTAGTGCACACAGTACATACCTGAGGGTCCCAATACCGGAGATCATCCTTGGAGACAGCGTATGCTGCGTGTCTCCTACAAAACTCATGTCCGCAGAGGTTCTTGCTGCTGACATTGCAGAAAGCACTTCCCCACTTCGGAGTGTCCTTCTGTAAAGAGAAGAAATTTCCATGAGTATCAAGTGAACTATGTATCACTGGATATGCATAGTATAGCATAACAATTCAGAAAGGAAAGACACACACTTGTGTTTCCCTCACAACCCATTGTTGCTGCCTTC
>NC_090751.1:94944070-94987964 GCF_036898095.1 Palaemon carinicauda | reverse complement strand
AAAGCGATTACCCAAAAGGAATAGAAGGAAAAAGCGATTACCCAAAAGGAATAGAAGGAAAAAGCGATTACCCAAAAGGAATAGAAGGAAAAAGCGATTACCCAAAAGGAATAGAAGGAAAAAGCGATTACCCAAAAGGAATAGAAGGAAAAAGCGATTACCCAAAAGGAATAGAAGGAAAAAGCGATTACCCAAAAGGAATAGAGAAAAAAGCGATTACCCAAAAGGAATAGAAGGAAAAGCGATTACCCAAAAGAATAGAAGGAAAAAGCGATTACCCAAAAGGAATAGAAGGAAAAAGCGATTACCCAAAAGGAATAGAAGGAAAAAGCGATTACCCAAAAGAATAGAAGGAAAAAGCGATTACCCAAAAGGAATAGAAGGAAAAAGCGATTACCCAAAAGGAATAGAAGGAAAAAGCGATTACCCAAAAGGAATAGAAGGAAAAAGCGATTACCCAAAAGGAATAGAAGGAAAAAGCGATTACCCAAAAGGAATAGAAGGAAAAGCGATTACCCAAAAGGAATAGAAGGAAAATGCGATTACCCAAAAGGAATAGAAGGAAAAAGCGATTACCCAAAAGGAATAGAAGGAAAAAGCGATTACCCAAAAGGAATAGAAGGAAAAAGCGATTACCCAAAAGGAATAGAAGGAAAAAGCGATTACCCAAAAGGAATAGAAGGAAAAAGCGATTACCCAAAAGGAATAGAAGGAAAAAGCGATTACCCAAAAGGAATAGAAGGAAAAAGCGATTACCCAAAAGGAATAGAAGGAAAAAGCGATTACCAAAAGGAATAGAAGGAAAAAGCGATTACCCAAAAGGAATAGAAGGAAAAAGCGATTACCCAAAAGGAATAGAAGGAAAAAGCGATTACCCAAAAGGAATAGAAGGAAAAAGCGATTACCCAAAAGGAATAGAAGGAAAAAGCTATTACCCAAAAGGAATAGAAGAAAAGCGATTACCCAAAAGGAATAGAAGGAAAAAGCGATTACCCAAAAGGAATAGAAGGAAAAAGCGATTACCCAAAAGGAATAGAAAAAAAGCGATTACCCAAAAGGAATAGAAGGAAAAAGCGATTACCCAAAAGGAATAGAAGGAAAAGCGATTACCCAAAAGGAATAGAAGGAAAAGCGATTTACAAAAAGAATAGAAGGAAAAATTGATTACCCAAAAGGAATAGAAGGAAAAAGCGATTACCCAAAAGGAATAGAAGGAAAAGCGATTACCCAAAAGGAATAGAAGGAAAAAGCGATTACCCAAAAGGAATAGAGGAAAAAGCGATTACCCAAAAGGAATAGAAGGAAAAGCGATTACCCAAAAGGAATAGAAGGAAGAAGCGATTACCCAAAAGGAATAGAAGGAAAAAGCGATTACCCAAAAGGAATAGAAGGAAAAGCGATTACCCAAAAGGAATAGAAGGAAAAAGCGATTACCCAAAAGGAATAGAAGGAAAAAGCGATTACCAAAAGGAATAGAAGGAAAAAGCGATTACCCAAAAGGAATAGAAGGAAAAAGCGATTACCCAAAAGGAATAGAAGGAAAAAGCGATTACCCAAAAGGAATAGAAGGAAAAGCGATTACCCAAAAGGAATAGAAGGAAAAAGCGATTACCCAAAAGGAATAGAAGGAAAAAGCGATTACCCAAAAGGAATAGAAGGAAAAAGCGATTACCCAAAAGGAATAGAAGGAAAAAGCGATTACCCAAAAGGAATAGAAGGAAAAAGCGATTACCCAAAAGGAATAGAAGGAAAAAGCGATTACCCAAAAGGAATAGAAGGAAAAAGCGATTACCCAAAAGGAATAGAAGGAAAAGCGATTACCCAAAAGGAATAGAAGGAAAAAGCGATTACCCAAAAGGAATAGAAGGAAAAAGATTACCCAAAAGGAATAGAAGGAAAAAGGATTACCCAAAAGGAATAGAAGGAAAAAGCGATTACCCAAAAGGAATAGAAGGAAAAAGCGATTACCCAAAAGGAATAGAAGGAAAAAGCGATTACCCAAAAGGAATAGAAGGAAAAGCGATTACCCAAAAGGAATAGAAGGAAAAAGCGATTACCCAAAAGGAATAGAAGGAAAAAGCGATTACCCAAAAGGAATAGAAGGAAAAAGCGATTACCCAAAAGGAATAGAAGGAAAAAGCGATTACCCAAAAGGAATAGAAGGAAAAAGCGATTACCCAAAAGGAATAGAAGGAAAAAGCGATTACCCAAAAGGAATAGAAGGAAAAAGCGATTACCCAAAAGGAATAGAAGGAAAAAGCGATTACCCAAAAGGAATAGAAGGAAAAAGCGATTACCCAAAAGGAATAGAAGGAAAAAGCGATTACCCAAAAGGAATAGAAGGAAAAAGCGATTACCCAAAAGGAATAGAAGGAAAAAGCGATTACCCAAAAGGAATAGAAGGAAGAGCGATTACCCAAAAGGAATAGAAGGAAAAAGCGATTACCCAAAAGGAATAGAAGGAAAAAGCGATTACCCAAAAGGAATAGAAGGAAAAAGCGATTACCCAAAAGGAATAGAAGGAAAAAGCGATTACCCAAAAGGAATAGAAGGAAAAAGCGATTACCCAAAAGGAATAGAAGGAAAAAGCGATTACCCAAAAGGAATAGAAGGAAAAAGCGATTACCCAAAAGGAATAGAAGGAAAAAGCGATTACCCAAAAGGAATAGAAGGAAAAAGCGATTACCCAAAAGGAATAGAAGGAAAAAGCGATTACCCAAAAGGAATAGAAGGAAAAAGCGATTACCCAAAAGGAATAGAAGGAAAAAGCGATTACCCAAAAGGAATAGAAGGAAAAGCGATTACCCAAAAGGAATAGAAGGAAAAAGCGATTACCCAAAAGGAATAGAAGAAAAAGCGATTACCCAAAAGGAATAGAAGGAAAAAGCGATTACCCAAAAGGAATAGAAGGAAAAAGCGATTACCCAAAAGGAATAGAAGGAAAAGCGATTACCCAAAAGGAATAGAAGGAAAAAGCGATTACCCAAAAGGAATAGAAGGAAAGAGCGATTACCCAAAAGGAATAGAAGGAAGAAGCGATTACCCAAAAGGAATAGAAGGAAAAAGCGATTACCCAAAAGGAATAGAAGGAAAAAGCGATTACCCAAAAGGAATAGAAGGAAAAAGCGATTACCAAAAGGAATAGAAGGAAAAGCGATTACCCAAAAGGAATAGAAGAAAAAAGCGATTACCCAAAAGGAATAGAAGGAAAAAGCGATTACCCAAAGGAATAGAAGGAAAAAGCGATTACCCAAAAGGAATAGAAGGAAAAAGCGATTACCCAAAAGGAATAGAAGGAAAAAGCGATTACCCAAAAGGAATAGAAGGAAAAAGCGATTACCCAAAAGGAATAGAAGGAAAAAGCGATTACCCAAAAGGAATAGAAGGAAAAAGCGATTACCCAAAAGGAATAGAAGGAAAAAGCGATTACCCAAAAGGAATAGAAGGAAAAAGCGATTACCCAAAAGGAATAGAAGGAAAAAGCGATTACCCAAAAGGAATAGAAGGAAAAAGCGATTACCCAAAAGGAATAGAAGGAAAAGCGATTACCCAAAAGGAATAGAAGGAAAAAGCGATTACCCAAAAGGAATAGAAGGAAAAAGCGATTACCCAAAAGGAATAGAAGGAAAAAGCGATTACCCAAAAGGAATAGAAGGAAAAGCGATTACCCAAAAGGAATAGAAGGAAAAAGCGATTACCCAAAAGGAATAGAAGGAAAAAAGCGATTACCCAAAAGGAATAGAAAAAAGCGATTACCCAAAAGGAATAGAAGGAAAAAGCGATTACCCAAAAGGAATAGAAGAAAAAGCGATTACCCAAAAGGAATAGAAGGAAAAAGCGATTACCCAAAAGGAATAGAAGGAAAAGCGATTACCCAAAAGGAATAGAAGGAAAAAGCGATTACCCAAAAGGAATAGAAGGAAAAAGCGATTACCCAAAAGGAATAGAAGGAAAAAGCGATTACCCAAAAGGAATAGAAGGAAAAAGCGATTACCCAAAAGGAATAGAAGGAAAAGCGATTACCCAAAAGGAATAGAAGGAAAAAGCGATTACCCAAAAGGAATAGAAGGAAAAAGCGATTACCCAAAAGGAATAGAAGGAAAAAGCGATTACCCAAAAGGAATAGAAGGAAAAAGCGATTACCCAAAAGGAATAGAAGGAAAAAGCGATTACCCAAAAGGAATAGAAGGAAAAAGCGATTACCCAAAAGGAATAGAAGGAAAAAGCGATTACCCAAAAGGAATAGAAGGAAAAAGCGATTACCCAAAAGGAATAGAAGGAAAAAGCGATTACCCAAAAGGAATAGAAGGAAAAAGCGATTACCCAAAAGGAATAGAAGGAAAAGCGATTACCCAAAAGGAATAGAAGGAAAAAGCGATTACCCAAAAGGAATAGAAGGAAAAAGCGATTACCCAAAAGGAATAGAAGGAAAAAGCGATTACCCAAAAGGAATAGAAGGAAAAAGCGATTACCCAAAAGGAATAGAAGGAAAAAGCGATTACCCAAAAGGAATAGAAGGAAAAAGCGATTACCCAAAAGGAATAGAAGGAAAAAGCGATTACCCAAAAGGAATAGAAGGAAAAAGCGATTACCCAAAAGGAATAGAAGGAAAAGCGATTACCCAAAAGGAATAGAAGGAAAAAGCGATTACCCAAAGGAATAGAAGGAAAAAGCGATTACCCAAAAGGAATAGAAGGAAAAAGCGATTACCCAAAGGAATAGAAGGAAAAAGGATTACCCAAAAGGAATAGAAGGAAAAAGCGATTACCCAAAAGGAATAGAGGAAAAAGCGATTACCCAAAAGGAATAGAAGGAAAAGCGATTACACAAAAAGAATAGAAGGAAAAAGCGATTACCCAAAAGGAATAGAAGAAAAATGCTATTACCAGAAAGGAATAGAAGGAAAATGCGATTACCAAAAGGAATAGAAGGAAAAAGTGATTACCCAAAAGGAATAGAAGGAAAAAGCGATTACACAAAGAGAATAGAAGGAAAAAGCGATTAACCAAAAGGAATAGAAGGAAAAAGCGATTACCCTAAAGGAATAGAGGAAAAAAGCGATTACCCAAAAGAAATAGAAGGAAAAGCGATTACACAAAAAGAATAGAAGGAAAAAGCGATTACCCAAAAGGAATAGGAGGAAAAATTGATTACCCAAAAGGAATAGAAGGGAAAAGAGGATTACCCAAAGGAATAGAAGGAAAAAGCGATTACCCAAAAGGAATAGAAGGAAAAAGCGATTACCCAAAAGGAATAGAAGGAAAAAGCGATTACCCAAAAGGAATAGAAGGAAAAATTGATTACCCAAAAGGAATAGAAGGAAAAAGCGATTACCCAAAAGGAATAGAAGGAAAAAGCGATTACCCAAAAGGAATAGAAGGAAAAAGCGATTACCCAAAAGGAATAGAAGGAAAAAGCGATTACCCAAAAGGAATAGAAGGAAAAAGCGATTACCCAAAAGGAATAGAAGGAAAAAGCGATTACCCAAAAGGAATAGAAGGAAAAAGCGATTACCCAAAAGGAATAGAAGGAAGAAGCGATTACCCAAAAGGAATAGAAGGAAAAAGCGATTACCCAAAAGGAATAGAAGGAAAAAGCGATTACCCAAAAGGAATAGAAGGAAAAAGCGATTACCCAAAAGGAATAGAAGGAAAAAGCGATTACCCAAAAGGAATAGAAGGAAAAAGCGATTACCCAAAAGGAATAGAAGGAAAAAGCGATTACCCAAAAGGAATAGAAGGAAAAAGCGATTACCCAAAAGGAATAGAAGGAAAAAGCGATTACCCAAAAGGAATAGAAGGAAAAAGCGATTACCCAAAAGGAATAGAAGGAAAAAGCGATTACCCAAAAGGAATAGAGGAAAAAGCGATTACCCAAAAGGAATAGAAGGAAGAGGATTACCCAAAAGGAATAGAAGGAAGAAGCGATTACCCAAAAGGAATAAAGGAAAAAGCGATTACCCAAAAGGAATAGAAGGAAAAAGCGATTACCCAAAAGGAATAGAAGGAAAAAGCGATTACCCAAAAGGAATAGAAGGAAAAAGCGATTACCCAAAAGGAATAGAAGGAAAAAGCGATTACCCAAAAGGAATAGAAGGAAAAAGCGATTACCCAAAAGGAATAGAAGGAAAAAGCGATTACCCAAAAGGAATAGAAGGAAAAAGCGATTACCCAAAAGGAATAGAAGGAAAAAGCGATTACCCAAAAGGAATAGAAGGAAAAAGCGATTACCCAAAAGGAATAGAAGGAAAAAGCGATTACCCAAAAGGAATAGAAGGAAAAAGCGATTACCCAAAAGGAATAGAAGGAAAAAGCGATTACCCAAAAGGAATAGAAGGAAAAAGCGATTACCCAAAAGGAATAGAGAAAAAGCGATTACCCAAAAGGAATAGAAGGAAAAAGCGATTACCCAAAAGGAATAGAAGGAAAAGCGATTACCCAAAAGGAATAGAAGGAAAAAGCAATTACCCAAAAGGAATAGAAGGAAAAGAGCGATTACCCAAAAGGAATAGAAGGAAAAGCGATTACCCAAAAGGAATAGAAGGAAAAAGCGATTACCCAAAAGGAATAGAAAAAAGCGATTACCCAAAAGGAATAGAAGGAAAAAGCGATTACCCAAAAGGAATAGAAGGAAAAGCGATTACCCAAAAGGAATAGAAGGAAAAGCGATTACCCAAAAGGAATAGAAGGAAAAAGCGATTACCCAAAGGAATAGAAGGAAAAGCGATTACCCAAAAGGAATAGAAGGAAAAAGCGATTACCCAAAAGGAATAGAAGGAAAAAGCGATTACCCAAAAGGAATAGAAGGAAAAAGCGATTACCCAAAAGGAATAGAAGGAAAAAGCGATTACCCAAAAGGAATAGAAGGAAAAAGCGATTACCCAAAAGGAATAGAAGGAAAAGCGATTACCCAAAAGGAATAGAAGGAAAAAGCGATTACCCAAAAGGAATAGAAGGAAAAAGCGATTACCCAAAAGGAATAGAAGGAAAAGCGATTACCCAAAAGGAATAGAAGGAAAAAGCGATTACCCAAAAGGAATAGAAGGAAAAAGCGATTACCCAAAAGGAATAGAAGGAAAAAGCGATTACCCAAAAGGAATAGAAGGAAAAAGCGATTACCCAAAAGGAATAGAAGGAAAAAGCGATTACCCAAAAGGAATAGAAGGAAAAAGCGATTACCCAAAAGGAATAGAAGGAAAAAGCGATTACCCAAAAGGAATAGAAGAAAAAAGCGATTACCCAAAAGGAATAGAAGGAAAAAGCGATTACCCAAAAGGAATAGAAGGAAAAAGCGATTACCCAAAAGGAATAGAAGGAAAAAGCGATTACCCAAAAGGAATAGAAGGAAAAAGCGATTACCCAAAAGGAATAGAAGGAAAAGCGATTACCCAAAAGGAATAGAAGGAAAAAGCGATTACCCAAAAGGAATAGAAGGAAAAAGCGATTACCCAAAAGGAATAGAAGGAAAAAGCGATTACCCAAAAGGAATAGAAGGAAAAAGCGATTACCCAAAAGGAATAGAAGGAAAAAGCGATTACCCAAAAGGAATAGAAGGAAAAAGCAATTACCCAAAAGGAATAGAAGGAAAAGCGATTACCCAAAAGGAATAGAAGGAAAAAGCGATTACCCAAAAGGAATAGAAGGAAAAAGCGATTACCCAAAAGGAATAGAAGGAAAAAGCGATTACCCAAAAGGAATAGAAGGAAAAAGCGATTACCCAAAAGGAATAGAAGGAAAAAGCGATTACCCAAAAGGAATAGAAGGAAAAAGCGATTACCCAAAAGGAATAGAAGAAAAAGCGATTACCCAAAAGGAATAGAAGGAAAAAGCGATTACCCAAAAGGAATAGAAGGAAAAAGCGATTACCCAAAAGGAATAGAAGGAAAAAGCGATTACCCAAAAGGAATAGAAGGAAAAAGCGATTACCCAAAAGGAATAGAAGGAAAAAGCGATTACCCAAAAGGAATAGAAGGAAAAAGCGATTACCCAAAAGGAATAGAAGGAAAAAGCGATTACCCAAAAGGAATAGAAGGAAAAAGCGATTACCCAAAAGGAATAGAAAAAAAGCGATTACCCAAAAGGAATAGAAGAAAAAGCGATTACCCAAAAGGAATAGAAGGAAAAGCGATTACCCAAAAGGAATAGAAGGAAAAAGCGATTACCCAAAAGGAATAGAAGGAAAAAGCGATTACCCAAAAGGAATAGAAGGAAAAAGCGATTACCCAAAAGGAATAGAAGGAAAAGCGATTACCCAAAAGGAATAGAAGGAAAAAGCGATTACCCAAAAGGAATAGAAGGAAAAAGCGATTACCCAAAAGGAATAGAAGGAAAAGCGATTACCCAAAAAGAATAGAAGGAAAAAGCGATTACCCAAAAGGAATAGAAGAAAAATGCTATTACCAGAAAGGAATAGAAGGAAAAGCGATTACCAAAAGGAATAGAAGGAAAAAGTGATTACCCAAAAGGAATAGAAGGAAAAAGCGATTACACAAAGGAATAGAAGGAAAAAGCGATTACCCAAAAGGAATAGAAGGAAAAAGCGATTACCCAAAAGGAATAGAAGGAAAAAAGCGATTACCCAAAAGAATAGAAGGAAAAGCGATTACACAAAAAATAGAAGGAAAAGCGATTACCCAAAAGGAATAGAAGGAAAAATTGATTACCCAAAAGGAATAGAAGGGAAAAGAGCGATTACCCAAAAGGAATAGAAGGAAAAAGCGATTACCCAAAAGGAATAGAAGGAAAAAGCGATTACCCAAAAGGAATAGAAGGAAAAAGCGATTACCCAAAAGGAATAGAAGGAAAAATTGATTACCCAAAAGGAATAGAAGGAAAAGTGATTACCCAAAAGGAATAGAAGGAAAAAGCGATTACCCAAAAGGAATAGAAGGAAAAAGCGATTACCCAAAAGGAATAGAAGGAAAAAGCGATTACCCAAAAGGAATAGAAGGAAAAAGCGATTACCCAAAAGGAATAGAAGGAAAAAGCGATTACCCAAAAGGAATAGAAGGAAAAAGCTATTACCCAAAAGGAATAGAAGGAAGAAGCGATTACCCAAAAGGAATAGAAGGAAAAAGCGATTACCCAAAAGGAATAGAAGGAAAAAGCGATTACCCAAAAGGAATAGAAGGAAAAAGCGATTACCCAAAAGGAAGAAGGAAAAAGCGATTACCCAAAAGGAATAGAAGGAAAAAGCGATTACCCAAAAGGAATAGAAGGAAGAAGCGATTACCCAAAAGGAATAGAAGGAAAAAGCGATTACCCAAAAGGAATAGAAGGAAAAAGCGATTACCCAAAAGGAATAGAAGGAAAAAGCGATTACCCAAAAGGAATAGAAGGAAAAAGCGATTACCCAAAAGGAATAGAAGGAAAAAGCGATTACCCAAAAGGAATAGAAGGAAAGCGATTACCCAAAAGGAATAGAAGGAAGAAGCGATTACCCAAAAGGAATAGAAGGAAAAAGCGATTACCCAAAAGGAATAGAAGGAAAAGCGATTACCCAAAAGGAATAGAAGGAAAAAGCGATTACCCAAAAGGAATAGAAGGAAAAAGCGATTACCCAAAAGGAATAGAAGGAAAAAGCGATTACCCAAAAGGAATAGAAGGAAAAAGCGATTACCCAAAAGGAATAGAAGGAAAAAGCGATTACCCAAAAGGAATAGAAGGAAAAAGCGATTACCCAAAAGGAATAGAAGGAAAAAGCGATTACCCAAAAGGAATAGAAGGAAAAAGCGATTACCCAAAAGGAATAGAAGGAAAAAGCGATTACCCAAAAGGAATAGAAGGAAAAAGCGATTACCCAAAAGGAATAGAAGGAAAAAGCGATTACCCAAAAGGAATAGAAGGAAAAAGCGATTACCCAAAAGGAATAGAAGGAAAAAGCGATTACCCAAAAGGAATAGAAGGAAAAAGCGATTACCCAAAAGGAATAGAAGGAAAAAGCGATTACCCAAAAGGAATAGAAGGAAAAAGCATTACCCAAAAGGAATAGAAGGAAAAAGCGATTACCCAAAAGGAATAGAAGGAAAAAGCGATTACCCAAAAGGAATAGAAGGAAAAAGCGATTACCCAAAAGGAATAGAAGGAAAAGCGATTACCCAAAAGGAATAGAAGGAAAAGCGATTACCCAAAAGGAATAGAAGGAAAAGCGATTACCCAAAAGGAATAGAAGGAAAAAGCGATTACCCAAAAGGAATAGAAGGAAAAAGCGATTACCCAAAAGGAATAGAAGGAAAAAGGATTACCCAAAAGGAATAGAAGGAAAAAGCGATTACCCAAAAGGAATAGAAGGAAAAAGCGATTACCCAAAAGGAATAGAAGGAAAAAGCGATTACCCAAAAGGAATAGAAGGAAAAAGCGATTACCCAAAAGGAATAGAAGGAAAAAGCGATTACCCAAAAGGAATAGAAGGAAAAAGCGATTACCCAAAAGGAATAGAAGGAAAAAGCGATTACCCAAAAGGAATAGAAGGAAAAGAGGATTACCCAAAAGGAATAGAAGGAAAAGCGATTACCCAAAAGGAATAGAAGGAAAAAGCGATTACCCAAAAGGAATAGAAGGAAAAAGCGATTACCCAAAAGGAATAGAAGGAAAAAGCGATTACCCAAAAGGAATAGAAGGAAAAAGCGATTACCCAAAAGGAATAGAAGGAAAAAGCGATTACCCAAAAGGAATAGAAGGAAAAAGCGATTACCCAAAAGGAATAGAAGGAAAAAGCGATTACCCAAAAGGAATAGAAGGAAAAAGCGATTACCCAAAAGGAATAGAAGGAAAAAGCGATTACCCAAAAGGAATAGAAGGAAAAAGCGATTACCCAAAAGGAATAGAAGGAAGAAGCGATTACCCAAAAGGAATAGAAGGAAAAGCGATTACCCAAAAGGAATAGAAGGAAAAAGCGATTACCCAAAAGGAATAGAAGGAAAAAGCGATTACCCAAAAGGAATAGAAGGAAAAGCGATTACCCAAAAGGAATAGAAGGAAAAAGCGATTACCCAAAAGGAATAGAAGGAAAAAGCGATTACCCAAAAGGAATAGAAGGAAAAAGCGATTACCCAAAAGGAATAGAAGGAAAAAGCGATTACCCAAAAGGAATAGAAGGAAAAAGCGATTACCCAAAAGGAATAGAAGGAAAAAGCGATTACCCAAAAGGAATAGAAGGAAAAGCGATTACCCAAAAGGAATAGAAGGAAAAAGCGATTACCCAAAAGGAATAGAAGGAAGAGGCGATTACCCAAAAGGAATAGAAGGAAAAGCGATTACCCAAAAGGAATAGAAGGAAAAGCGATTACCCAAAAGGAATAGAAGGAAAAAGCGATTACCCAAAAGGAATAGAAGGAAAAAGCGATTACCCAAAAGGAATAGAAGGAAAAAGCGATTACCCAAAAGGAATAGAAGGAAAAAGCGATTACCCAAAAGGAATAGAAGGAAAAAGCGATTACCCAAAAGGAATAGAAGGAAAAAGCGATTACCCAAAAGGAATAGAAGGAAAAGCGATTACCCAAAAGGAATAGAAGGAAAAAGCGATTACCCAAAAGGAATAGAAGGAAAAAGCGATTACCCAAAAGGAATAGAAGGAAAAAGCGATTACCCAAAAGGAATAGAAGGAAAAAGCGATTACCCAAAAGGAATAGAAGGAAAAGCGATTACCCAAAAGGAATAGAAGGAAAAAGCGATTACCCAAAAGGAATAGAAGAAAAAGCGATTACCCAAAAGGAATAGAAGGAAAAAGCGATTACCCAAAAGGAATAGAAGGAAAAGCGATTACCCAAAAGGAATAGAAGGAAAAAGCGATTACCCAAAAGGAATAGAAGGAAAAGCGATTACCCAAAAGGAATAGAAGGAAAAGCGATTACCCAAAAGGAATAGAAGAAAAAAGCGATTACCCAAAAGGAATAGAAGAAAAAAGCGATTACCCAAAAGGAATAGAAGGAAAAAGCGATTACCCAAAAGGAATAGAAGGAAAAGCGATTACCCAAAAGGAATAGAAGGAAAAAGCGATTACCCAAAAGGAATAGAAGGAAAAAGCGATTACCCAAAAGGAATAGAAGGAAAAGCGATTACCCAAAAGGAATAGAAGGAAAAAGCGATTACCCAAAAGGAATAGAAGGAAAAGAAATTACCCAAAAGGAATAGAAGGAAAAAGCAATTACCCAAAAGGAATAGAAGGAAAAAGCGATTACCCAAAAGGAATAGAAGGAAAAAGCGATTACCCAAAAGGAATAGAAGGAAAAAGCGATTACCCAAAAGGAATAGAAGGAAAAAGCGATTACCCAAAAGGAATAGAAGGAAAAAGCGATTACCCAAAAGGAATAGAAGGAAAAAGCGATTACCCAAAAGGAATAGAAGGAAAAAGCGATTACCCAAAAGGAATAGAAGGAAAAAGCGATTACCCAAAAGGAATAGAAGGAAAAAGCGATTACCCAAAAGGAATAGAAGGAAAAAGCGATTACCCAAAAGGAATAGAAGGAAAAAGCGATTACCCAAAAGGAATAGAAGGAAAAAGCGATTACCCAAAAGGAATAGAAGGAAAAAGCGATTACCCAAAAGGAATAGAAGGAAAAAGCGATTACCCAAAAGGAATAGAAGGAAAAAGCGATTACCCAAAAGGAATAGAAGGAAAAAGTGATTACCCAAAAGGAATAGAAGGAAAAAGCGATTACCCAAAAGGAATAGAAGAAAAAGCGATTACCCAAAAGGAATAGAAAAAAAGCGATTACCCAAAAGGAATAGAAGGAAAAAGCGATTACCCAAAAGGAATAGAAGGAAAAAGCGATTACCCAAAAGGAATAGAAGGAAAAAGCGATTACCCAAAAGGAATAGAAGGAAAAAGCGATTACCCAAAAGGAATAGAAGGAAAAAGCGATTACCCAAAAGGAATAGAAGGAAAAAGCGATTACCCAAAAGGAATAGAAGGAAAAGCGATTACCCAAAAGGAATAGAAGGAAAAAGCGATTACCCAAAAGGAATAGAAGGAAAAAGCTATTACCCAAAAGGAATAGAAGGAAAAGCGATTACCCAAAAGGAATAGAAGGAAAAAGCGATTACCCAAAAGGAATAGAAGGAAAAAGCGATTACCCAAAAGGAATAGAAGGAAAAAGCGATTACCCAAAAGGAATAGAAGGAAAAAGCGATTACCCAAAAGGAATAGAGGAAAAAGCGATTACCCAAAAGAATAGAAGGAAAAGCGATTACCAAAAAGGAATAGAAGGAAAAAGCGATTACCCAAAAGGAATAGAAGGAAAAAGCGATTACCCAAAAGGAATAGAAGGAAAAAGGATTACCCAAAAGGAATAGAAGGAAAAAGCAATTACCCAAAAGGAATAGAAGGAAAAAGCGATTACCCAAAAGGAATAGAAGGAAAAAGCGATTACCCAAAAGGAATAGAAGGAAAAAGCGATTACCCAAAAGGAATAGAAGGAAAAAGCGATTACCCAAAAGGAATAGAAGGAAAAGCGATTACCCAAAAGGAATAGAAGGAAAAAGCGATTACCCAAAAGGAATAGAAGGAAAAAGCGATTACCCAAAAGGAATAGAAGGAAAAAGCGATTACCCAAAAGGAATAGAAGGAAAAAGCGATTACCCAAAAGGAATAGAAGGAAAAAGCGATTACCCAAAAGGAATAGAAGGAAGAAGCGATTACCCAAAAGGAATAGAAGGAAAAAGCGATTACCCAAAAGGAATAGAAGGAAAAAGCGATTACCCAAAAGGAATAGAAGGAAAAAGCGATTACCCAAAAGGAATAGAAGGAAAAAGCAATTACCCAAAAGGAATAGAAGGAAAAGCGATTACCCAAAAGGAATAGAAGGAAAAAGCGATTACCCAAAAGGAATAGAAGGAAAAAGCGATTACCCAAAAGGAATAGAAGGAAAAAGCGATTACCCAAAAGGAATAGAAGGAAAAAGCGATTACCCAAAAGAATAGAAGGAAAAAGCGATTACCCAAAAGGAATAGAAGGAAAAAGCGATTACCCAAAAGGAATAGAAGGAAGAAGCGATTACCCAAAAGGAATAGAAGGAAGAAGCGATTACCCAAAAGGAATAGAAGGAAAAAGCGATTACCCAAAAGGAATAGAAGGAAGAGGATTACCCAAAAGGAATAGAAGGAAGAAGCTATTACCCAAAAGGAATAGAAGGAAAAGCGATTACCCAAAAGGAATAGAAGGAAAAAGCGATTACCCAAAAGGAATAGAAGGAAAAAGCGATTACCCAAAAGGAATAGAAGGAAAAAGCGATTACCCAAAAGGAATAGAAGGAAAAAGCGATTACCCAAAAGGAATAGAAGGAAAAAGCGATTACCCAAAAGGAATAGAAGGAAAAAGCGATTACCCAAAAGGAATAGAAGGAAAAAGCGATTACCCAAAAGGAATAGAAGGAAAGAAGCGATTACCCAAAAGGAATAGAAGGAAAAAGCGATTACCCAAAAGGAATAGAAGGAAAAAGCGATTACCCAAAAGGAATAGAAGGAAAAAGCGATTACCCAAAAGGAATAGAAGGAAAAAGCGATTACCCAAAAGGAATAGAAGGAAAAAGCGATTACCCAAAAGGAATAGAAGGAAAAAGCGATTACCCAAAAGGAATAGAAGGAAAAAGCGATTACCCAAAAGGAATAGAAGGAAAAAGCGATTACCCAAAAGGAATAGAAGGAAAAAGCGATTACCCAAAAGGAATAGAAGGAAAAGCGATTACCCAAAAGGAATAGAAGGAAAAGCGATTACCCAAAAGGAATAGAAGGAAAAGCGATTACCCAAAAGGAATAGAAGGAAAAGCGATTACCCAAAAGGAATAGAAGGAAAAAGCGATTACCCAAAAGGAATAGAAGGAAAGCGATTACCCAAAAGGAATAGAAGGAAAAAGCGATTACCCAAAAGGAATAGAAGGAAAAAGCGATTACCCAAAAGGAATAGAAGGAAAAAGCGATTACCCAAAAGGAATAGAAGGAAAAAGCGATTACCCAAAAGGAATAGAAGGAAAAAGCGATTACCCAAAAGGAATAGAAGGAAGAAGCGATTACCCAAAAGGAATAGAAGGAAAAAGCGATTACCCAAAAGGAATAGAAGGAAAGCGATTACCCAAAAGGAATAGAAGGAAAAAGCGATTACCCAAAAGGAATAGAAGGAAAAAGCGATTACCCAAAAGGAATAGAAGGAAAAAGCGATTACCCAAAAGGAATAGAAGGAAAAAGCGATTACCCAAAAGGAATAGAAGGAAAAAGCGATTACCCAAAAGGAATAGAAGGAAAAAGCGATTACCCAAAAGGAATAGAAGGAAAAAGCGATTACCCAAAAGGAATAGAAGGAAAAAGCGATTACCCAAAAGGAATAGAAGGAAAAAGCGATTACCCAAAAGGAATAGAAGGAAAAAGCGATTACCCAAAAGGAATAGAAGGAAAAAGCGATTACCCAAAAGGAATAGAAGGAAAAAGCGATTACCCAAAAGGAATAGAAGGAAAAGCGATTACCCAAAAGGAATAGAAGGAAAAAGCGATTACCCAAAAGGAATAGAAGGAAAAAGCGATTACCCAAAAGGAATAGAAGAAAAAGCGATTACCCAAAAGGAATAGAAGGAAAAGCGATTACCCAAAAGGAATAGAAGGAAAGCGATTACCCAAAAGGAATAGAAGGAAAAAGCGATTACCCAAAAGGAATAGAAGGAAAAAGATTACCCAAAAGGAATAGAAGGAAAAAGCGATTACCCAAAAGGAATAGAAGGAAAAAGCGATTACCCAAAAGGAATAGAAGGAAAAAGCGATTACCCAAAAGGAATAGAAGGAAAAAGCGATTACCCAAAAGGAATAGAAGGAAAAAGCGATTACCCAAAAGGAATAGAAGGAAAAAGCGATTACCCAAAAGGAATAGAAGGAAAAAGATTACCAAAAGGAATAGAAGGAAAAAGCGATTACCCAAAAGGAATAGAAGGAAAAATCGATTACCCAAAAGGAATAGAAGGAAAAAGCGATTACCAAAAGGAATAGAAGGAAAAAGCGATTACCCAAAAGGAATAGAAGGAAAAAGCGATTACCCAAAAGGAATAGAAGGAAAAAGCGATTACCCAAAAGGAATAGAAGGAAAAGCGATTACCCAAAAGGAATAAAGAAAAAAGCGATTACCCAAAAGGAATAGAAGGAAAAAGCGATTACCCAAAAGGAATAGAAGAAGAAGCGATTACCCAAAAGGAATAGAAAAAAAGCGATTACCCAAAAGGAATAGAAGGAAAAAGCGATTACCCAAAAGGAATAGAAGGAAAAAGAGATTACCCAAAAGGAATAGAAGGAAAAAGCGATTACCCAAAAGGAATAGAAGGAAAAAGAGATTACCCAAAAGGAATAGAAGGAAAAGCGATTACCCAAAAGGAATAGAAGGAAAAAGCGATTACCCAAAAGGAATAGAAGGAAAAAGCGATTACCCAAAAGGAATAGAAGGAAAAAGCGATTACCCAAAAGGAATAGAAGGAAAAAGCGATTACCCAAAAGGAATAGAAGGAAAAAGCTATTACCCAAAAGGAATAGAAGGAAGAAGCGATTACCCAAAAGGAATAGAAGGAAAAAGCGATTACCCAAAAGGAATAGAAGGAAAAAGCGATTACCCAAAAGGAATAGAAGGAAAAAGCTATTACCCAAAAGGAATAGAAGGAAGAAGCGATTACCCAAAAGGAATAGAAGGAAAAGCGATTACCCAAAAGGAATAGAAGGAAAAAGCGATTACCCAAAAGGAATAGAAGGAAAAGGATTACCCAAAAGGAATAGAAGGAAAAAGCGATTACCCAAAAGGAATAGAAGGAAAAAGCGATTACCCAAAAGGAATAGAAGGAAAAAGATTACCCAAAAGGAATAGAAGGAAAAAGCGATTACCCAAAAGGAATAGAAGGAAAAAGCGATTACCCAAAAGGAATAGAAGGAAAAAGCGATTACCCAAAAGGAATAGAAGGAAAAAGCGATTACCCAAAAGGAATAGAAGGAAGAAGCGATTACCCAAAAGGAATAGAAGGAAAAGCGATTACCCAAAAGGAATAGAAGGAAAAAGCGATTACCCAAAAGGAATAGAAGGAAAAAGCGATTACCCAAAAGGAATAGAAGGAAAAAGCGATTACCCAAAAGGAATAGAAGGAAAAAGGATTACCCAAAAGGAATAGAAGGAAAAAGGATTACCCAAAAGGAATAGAAGGAAAAAGCGATTACCCAAAAGGAATAGAAGGAAAAAGCGATTACCCAAAAGGAATAGAAGGAAAAAGCGATTACCCAAAAGGAATAGGGAAAAAGCGATTACCCAAAAGGAATAGAAGGAAAAAGCGATTACCCAAAAGGAATAGAAGGAAGCGATTACCCAAAAGGAATAGAAGGAAAAAGCGATTACCCAAAAGGAATAGAAGGAAAAAGCGATTACCCAAAAGGAATAGAAGGAAAAAGCGATTACCCAAAAGGAATAGAAGGAAAAAGGATTACCCAAAAGGAATAGAAGGAAGAGGATTACCCAAAAGGAATAGAAGGAAAAAGGATTACCCAAAAGGAATAGAAGGAAAAAGCGATTACCCAAAAGGAATAGAAGGAAAAAGCGATTACCCAAAAGGAATAGAAGGAAAAAGCGATTACCCAAAAGGAATAGAAGGAAAAGCGATTACCCAAAAGGAATAGAAGGAAAAAGCGATTACCCAAAAGGAATAGAAGGAAAAAGCGATTACCCAAAAGGAATAGAAGGAAAAAGGATTACCCAAAAGGAATAGAAGGAAAAAGCGATTACCCAAAAGGAATAGAAGGAAAAAGCGATTACCCAAAAGGAATAGAAGGAAAAAGCGATTACCCAAAAGGAATAGAAGGAAAAAGCGATTACCCAAAAGGAATAGAAGGAAAAGCGATTACCCAAAAGGAATAGAAGGAAAAAGCGATTACCCAAAAGGAATAGAAGGAAAAAGCGATTACCCAAAAGGAATAGAAGGAAAAAGCGATTACCCAAAAGGAATAGAAGGAAAAAGTGATTACCCAAAAGGAATAGAAGGAAAAAGCGATTACCCAAAAGGAATAGAAGGAAAAAGCGATTACCCAAAAGGAATAGAAGGAAAAAGCGATTACCCAAAAGGAATAGAAGGAAAAGGATTACCCAAAAGGAATAGAAGGAAAAAGCGATTACCCAAAAGGAATAGAAGGAAAAAGCGATTACCCAAAAGGAATAGAAGGAAAAAGGATTACCCAAAAGGAATAGAAGGAAAAAGCGATTACCCAAAAGGAATAGAAGGAAAAAGCGATTACCCAAAAGGAATAGAAGGAAAAAGCTATTACCCAAAAGGAATAGAAGGAAAGCGATTACCCAAAAGGAATAGAAGGAAAAAGCGATTACCCAAAAGGAATAGAAGGAAAAGGATTACCCAAAAGGAATAGAAGGAAAAAGCGATTACCCAAAAGGAATAGAAGGAAAAAGCGATTACCCAAAAGGAATAGAAGGAAAAAGCGATTACCCAAAAGGAATAGAAGGAAAAAGCGATTACCCAAAAGGAATAGAAGGAAAAAGCGATTACCCAAAAGGAATAGAAGGAAAAAGCGATTACCCAAAAGGAATAGAAGAAAAAAGTGATTACCCAAAAGGAATAGAAGGAAAAAGAGATTACCCAAAAGGAATAGAAGGAAGAAGCGATTACCCAAAAGGAATAGAAGGAAAAAGCGATTACCCAAAAGGAATAGAAGGGAAGAGGGATTATCAAAAGGAATAGAAGGAAGAAGCTATTACCCAAAAGGAATAGAAGGAAGAAGGGATTACCCAAAAGGAATAGAAGTAAAAAGCGATTACCCAAAAGGAATAGAAGGAAAAAGCGATTACCCAAAAGGAATAAAAGGAAAAAGCGATTAACCAAAAGGAATAGAAGGAAAAAGCGATTACCCGAAAGGAATAAAAGGAAAAAGCGATTACCCAAAAGGAATAGAAGGAAAAAGCAATTACCCAAAAGGAATAGAAGGAAAGAGAGATTACCCAAAAGGAATAGAAGGAAAAAGCGATTACCCAAAAGGAATAAAAGGAAAAAGCGATTACCCAAAAGGAATAGAAGGAAAAAGCGATTACCCAAAAGGAATAGAAGAAAAGAGAGATTACCCAAAAGGAACAGAAGGAAGAAGCGATTACCCAAAAGGAATAGAAGAAAAAAGCGATTACCCAAAAGGAATAGCAGAAAAAAGCGATTACCCAAAAGGAATAGAAGGAAAAAGCGATTACCCACAAGGAATAGAAGGAAAAGGCGATTACACAAAAAGAATAGAAGGAAAAAGCAATTACCCAGAAGGAATAGAAGGAAAGAGAGATTACCCAAAAGGAATAGAAGGAAGAAGCGATTACCCAAAAGGAATAGAAGAAAAAAGCGATTACCCAAAAGGAATAGCAGAAAAAAGCGATTATCCAAAAGGAATAGAAGGAAAAAGCGATTACCGACAAGGAATAGAAGGAAAAGGCGATTACACAAAAAGAATAGAAGGAAAAAGCGATTATCCAAAAGGAATAGAAGGAAAAAGCGATTACCCACAAGGAATAGAAGGAAAAGGCGATTACACAAAAAGAATAGAAGGAAAAAGCGATTACCCAAAAGGAATAGAAGGAAAGAGAAATTACCCAAATGGAATAGAAGGAAAAAGCAATTACCCAAAAGGAATAGAAGGAAAAAGCGATTACCCAAAAGGAATAGAAGGAAAAAGCGATTACCCAGAAGGAATAGAAAGAAAAAGCGATTACCCAAAAGAAATAGAAGGAAGAAGCGATTACCCAAAAGGAATAGAAGGAAAAAGCGATTACCCAAAAGGAATAGAAGGAAAAAGCGATTACCCAAAAGGAATAGAAGGAAAAAGCGATTACCCAAAAGGAATAAAAGGAAAAAGCGATTACCCAAAAAGAATAGAAGGAAAAAGCGATTACCCAAAAGGAATAGAAGGAAGAAGCGATTACCCAAAAGGAATAGAAGAAAAAAGCGATTACCCAAAAGGAATAGCAGAAAAAAGCGATTATCCAAAAGGAATAGAAGGAAAAAGCGATTACCCAAAAAGAATAGAAGAAAAAATCGATTACCCTAAAGGAATAGAAGGAAAAAGCGATTACCCAAAAGGAATAGAAGGAAAAAGTGATTACCCAAAAGGAATAGAAGGAAAAAGCGATTACCCAAAAGGAATAGAAGAAAAAAGCGATTACCCAAAAGGAATAGAAAAAAAAAGCGATTACCCAAAAGGAATAGAAGGAAAAAGCGATTACCCAAAAGGAATAGAAGGAATAAGCGATTACCCAAAAGGAATAGAAGGAAAAACGATTATACAAAGAGAATAGAAGGAAAAAGCTATTAACCAAAAGGAATAGAAGGAAAAAGCGATTACCCAAAAGGAATAGATGGAAAAAGCGATTACCCAAAAGGAATAGAAGGAAAAGCGATTACACAAAAAGAATAGAAGGAAAAAGCGATTACCCAAAAGGAATAGAAGAAAAATGCTATTACCAGAAAGGAATAGAAGGAAAATGCGATTACCAAGAAGGAATAGAAGGAAAAAGTGATTACCCAAAAGGAATAGAAGGAAAAAGCGATTACACAAAGAGAATAGAAGGAGAAAGCGATTAACCAAAAGGAATAGAAGGAAAAAGCGATTACCCTAAAGGAATAGAGGAAAAAAGCGATTACCCAAAAGAAATAGAAGGAAAAGCGATTACACAAAAAGAATAGAAGGAAAAAGCGATTACTCAAAAGGAATAGGAGGAAAAATTGATTACCCAAAAGGAATAGAAGGGAAAAGAGGATTACCCAATAGGATTAGAAGGAAAAAGCAATTAACCAAAAGGAATAGAAGGAAAAAGCGATTACCCAAAAGGAATAGAAGGAAAAAGCGATTACCCAAAAGGAATAGAAGGAAAAATTGATTACCCAAAGGGAATAGAAGGAAAAATTGATTACCCAAATGGAATAGAAGGAAGAAGTGATTACCCAAAAGGAATAGAAGGAAAAAGCGATTAACCAAAAGGAATAGAAGGAAAAAGCGATTACCCAAAAGGAAGAGAAGGAAAAAGGTATTACCCAAAAGGAATAGAAGGAAAAAGCGATTACCCAAAAGGAATAGAAGGAAAAAGCGATTACCCAAAAGGAATAGAAGGAAGAAGCTATTACCCAAAAGGAATAAAAGGAAGAAGCGATTACCCAAAAGGGATAGAAGGAAAAAGCGATTACCCAAAAGGAATAGAAGGAAAAAGCGATTACCCAAAAGGAATAGAAGGAAAAAGCAATTACCCAAAAGGAAGAGATGGAAGAAGCGATTACCCAAAAGGAGTAGAAGGAAAAAGCGATTACCCAAAAGGAATAGAAGGAAGAAGCGATTACCCAAAAGGAATAGAAGGAAGAAGCGATTACCCAAAAGGAATAGAAGGAAAAATCGATTACCCAAAAAGAATAGAAGGAAAAAGCAATTACCCAAAAGGAATAGAAGGAAAAAGCGATTACCCAAAAGGAATAGAAGGAAGAAGCTATTACCCAAAAGGAATAGAAGGAAGAAGCGATTACCCAAAAGGAATAGACGGAAAAAGCGATTACCCAAAAGGAATAGAAGGGAAGAGGGATTATCAAAAGGAATAGAAGGAAGAAGCTATTACCCAAAAGGAATAGAAGGAAGAAGCGATTACCCAAAAGGAATAGAAGTAAAAAGCGATTACCCAAAAGGAATAGAAGGAAAAAGCGATTACCCAAAAGGAATAAAAGGAAAAAGCGATTAACCAAAAGGAATAGAAGGAAAAAGCGATTACCCGAAAGGAATAAAAGGAAAAAGCGATTACCCAAAAGGAATAGAAGGAAAAAGCAATTACCCAAAAGGAGTAGAAGGAAAAAGCGATTACCCAAAAGGAATAGAAGGAAGAAGCGATTACCCAAAAGGAATAGAAGGAAAAATCGATTACCCAAAAGGAATAGAAGGAAAAAGCGATTACCCAAAAGGAATAAAAGGAAAAAGCGATTACCCAAAAGGAATAGAAGGAAAAAGCGATTACCCAAAAGGAATAAAAGGAAAAAGCATTTACCCAAAAGGAATAGAAGTAAAAAGGGATTACCCAAAAGGAATAGAAGGGAAGAGGGATTACCCAAAAGGAATAGAAGGAAAAAGCGATTACCCAAAAGGAATAGAAGGAAAAAGCGATTACCCAAAAGGAATAGAAGGAAAATGCGATTACCCAAAAGGAATAGAAGGTAAAAGCGATTACCCAGAAGGAATAGAAGGAAGAAGCTATTACCCAAAAGGAATAGAAGGAAGAAGCGATTACCCAAAAGGAATAGAAGGAAAAAGCGATTACCCAAATGGAATAGAAGGGAAGAGGGATTACCCAAAAGGAATAGAAGGAAAAAGCCATTACCCAAAAGGAATAGAAGGAAGAAGCGATTACCCAAAAGGAATAGTAAGAAAAAGCGATTACCCAAAAGGAATAGAAGGAAAAAGTGATTACCCAAAAGGAATAGAAGGAAGAAGCTATTATCCAAAAGGAATAGAAGGAAGAAGCGATTACCCAAAAGGAATAGAAGGAAAAAGCGATTACCAAAAAGGAATAGAAGTGAAGAGGGATTACCCAAAAGGAATAGAAGGAAGAAGCTATTACCCAAAAGGAATAGAAGGAAAAGCGATTACCTAAAAGGAATAGAAGGAAAAAGCGATTACCCAAAAGGAATAGAAGGAAAAAGCGATTACCCAAAAGGAATTGAAGGAAAAAGCGATTACCCAAAAGGAATAGAAGGAAAAAGGGATTACCCAAAAGGAATAGAAGGAAAAAGGGATTACCCAAAAGGTATAGAAGGAAAAAGGGATTACCTAAAAGGAATAGAAGGAAAAAGCGATTTCCTAAAAGGAATAGAAGGAAAAATCGATTACCCAAAAGGAATAGTAGGAAAAAGCGATTACCCAAAAGGAATAGGAGGAAAAAGCGATTACCCAAAAGGAATAGAAGGAAGAAGCAATTACCCAAAAGGAATAGAAGGGAAGTGGATTACCCAAAAGGAATAGAAGGAAAACGCGATTACCCAAAAGGAATAGAAAGAAAAAGCGATTACCCAAAAGGAATAGAAGGGAAAAGGGATTACCCAAAAGGAATAGAAGGGAAGAGGGATTACCCAAAAGGAATAGTAGGAAAAAGCGATTACCCAAAAGGAATAGAAGGAAAAAGAGTTTACCCAAAAGGAATAGAAGGGAAAAGGGATTACCCAAAAGGAATAGAAGGAAAAAGCGATTACCCAAAAGGAATAGAAGGAAAAAGCGATTTCCCAGAAGGAATAGAAGGAAAAAGCTATTACCAAAAAGGAATAGAAGGGAAGAGGGATTACCCAAAATGAATAGAAGGAAAAAGCGATTACCCAAAAGGAATAGAAGGAAAAAGGGATTACCTAAAAGGAATAGAAGGAAAAAGCGATTACCCAAAAGGAATAGAAGGTAAAATCGAATACCCAAAAGGAATAGAAGGAAAAAGTGATTACCAAAAAGGAATAGAAGGAAAAAGAGATTACCCAAAAGGAATAGAAGGAAAAAGAGATTAGCCAAAAGGAATAGAAGGTAGAAGCGATTACCCAAAAGGAATAGAAGGAAGAAGCGATTACCCAAAAGGAATAAAAGAAAAAAGTGATTACCCAAAAGGAATAGAAGGAAAAAGAGATTAGCCAAAAGGAATAGAAGTAAGAAGCGATTACCCAAAAGGAATAGAAAAAAAAGGGATTACCCAAAAGGAATAGAAGGAAAAAGAGATTAGCCAAAAGGAATAGAAGGAAAAAGAGATTAGCCAAAAAGAATAGAAGGAAGAAGCGATTACCCAAAAGGAATAGAAGGAAAAAGAGATAAGCCAAAAGGATTAGAAGGAAGAAGCGATTACCCAAAAGGAATATAAGGAAGAAGCGATTACCCAAAAGGAATAGAAGGAAGAAGCGATTACCCAAAAGGAATAGAAGGAAAAACCGATTACCCAAATGGAATAGAAGGGAAGAGGGATTACCCAAAAGGAATAGAAGGAAAAAGCTATTACCCAAAAGGAATAGAAGGAAGAAGCGATTACCCAAAAGGAATAGTAAGAAAAAGTGATTACCCCAAAGGAATAGAAGGAAAAAGCGATAACCCAAAAGGAATAAAAGGAAGAAGCTATTACCCAAAAGGAATAGAAGGAAGAAGCTATTACCCAAAAGGAATAGAAGGAAAAGCGATTACACAAAAAGAATAGAAGGAAAAAGCGATTACCCAATAGAAATAGAAGGGGAAAAGGATTACCCAAAAGGAATAGAAGGAAAAAGCGATTACCCAAAAGGAATGGAATAAAAAGCGATTACCCAAAAGGAATAGAAGGAAAAAGCGATTACCCAAAAGGAATAGAAGGAAAAAGCGATTACCCAAAAGGAATAGAAGGAAGAAGCTATTACCCAAAAGGAATAGAAGGAAAAAGCGATTACCCAAAAGGAATAGAAGGAAGAAGCTATTACCCAAAAGGAATAGAAGGAAGAAGCGATTACCCAAAAGGAATAGAAGGAAAAAGCGATTACCCAAAAGGAATAGAAGGAAAAAGCGATTACCCAAAAGGAATAGAAGGAAAAAGCGATTACCCAAAAGGAATAGAAGGAAAAAGGGATTACCCAAAAGGAATAGAAGGAAAAAGGGATTACCCAAAAGGAATAGAAGGAAAAAGGGATTACCTAAAAGGAATAGAAGGAAAAAGCGATTACCCAAAAGGAATAGAAGGAAGAAGCGATTACCCAAAAGGAATAGAAGGAAAAATCGATTACCCAAAAGGAATAGTGGGAAAAAGCGATTACCCAAAAGGAATAGGAGGAAAAAGCGATTACCCAAAAGGAATAGAAGGGAAGTGGATTACCCAAAAGGAATAGAAGGGAAGTGGATTACCCAAAAGGAATAGAAGGAAAAAGCGATTACCCAAAAGGAATAGAAAGAAAAAGCGATTACCCAAAAGGAATAGAAGGGAAAAGGGATTACCCAAAAGGAATAGAAGGGAAGAGGGATTACCCAAAAGGAATAGAAGGAAAAAGTGATTACCCAAAAGGAATAGAAGGAAAAAGTGATTACCCAAAAGGAATAGAAGGAAAAAGCGATTACCCAAAAGGAATAGAAGGAAAAAGCGTTTACCCAAAAGGAATAGAAGGGAAAAGGGATTACCCAAAAGGAATAGAAGGAAAAAGCGATTACCCAAAAGGAATAGAAGGAAAAAGCGTTTACCCAAAAGGAATAGAAGGGAAAAGGGATTACCCAAAAGGAATAGAAGGAAAAAGCGATTACCCAAAAGGAATAGAAGGAAAAAGCGATTACCCAAAAGGAATAGAAGGAAAAAGCTATTACCAAAAAGGAATAGAAGGAAAAAGCGTTTACCCAAAAGGAATAGAAGGGAAAAGGGATTACCCAAAAGGAATAGAAGGAAAAAGCGATTACCCAAAAGGAATAGAAGGGAAAAGGGATTACCAAAAAGGAATAGAAGGAAAAAGCGTTTACCCAAAAGGAATAGAAGGGAAAAGTGATTACCCAAAAGGAATAGAAGGAAAAAGCGATTACCCAAAAGGAATAGAAGGAAAAAGCGATTACCAAAAAGGAATAGAAGGAAAAAGCGTTTACCCAAAAGGAATAGAAGGGAAAAGGGATTACCCAAAAGGAATAGAAGGAAAAAGCGATTACCCAAAAGGAATAGAAGGAAAAAGCGTTTACCCAAAAGGAATAGAAGGGAAAAGGGATTACCCAAAAGGAATAGAAGGAAAAAGCGATTACCCAAAAGGAATAGAAGGAAAAAGCGATTACCCAAAAGGAATAGAAGGAAAAAGCTATTACCAAAAAGGAATAGAAGGGAAGAGGGATTACCCAAAAGGAATAGAAGGAAAAAGCGTTTACCCAAAAGGAATAGAAGGGAAAAGGAATAACCCAAAAGGAATAGAAGGAAAAATCGAATACGCAAAAGGAATAGAAGGAAAAAGCGATTACCAAAAAGGAATAGAAGGAAAAAGAGATTACCCAAAAGGAATAGAAGGAAAAAGAGATTAGCCAAAAGGAATAGAAGGAAGAAGCGATTACCCAAAAGGAATAGAAGGAAGCGATTAACCAAAAGGAATAAAAGAAAAAAGTGATTACCCAAAAGGAATAGAAGGAAAAAGAGATTAGCCAAAAGGAATAGAAGGAAGAAGCGATTACCCAAAAGGAATAGAAGGAAGCGATTAACCAAAAGGAATAAAAGAAAAAAGTGATTACCCAAAAGGAATAGAAGAAAAAAGTGATTACCCAAAAGGAATAGAAGGAAAAAGAGATTAGCCAAAAGGAATAGAAGGAAAAAGAGATCAGCCAAAAAGAATAGAAGGAAGAAGCGATTACCCAAAAGGAATAGAAGGAAAAAGAGATAAGCCAAAAGGATTCGAAGGAAGAAGCGATTACCCAAAAGGAATAGAAGGAAGAAGCGATTACCCAAAAGGAATAGAAGGAAGAAGCGATTACCCAAAAGGAATAGAAGGAAGAAGCGATTACCCAAAAGGAATAGAAGGAAGAAGCGATTACCCAAAAGGAATAGAAGGAAGAAGCGATTACCCAAAAGGAATAGAAGGAAAAAGCGATTACCCAAAAGGAATAGAAGGGAAGAGGGATTACCCAAAAGGAATAGAAGGAAAAAGCGATTACCCAAAAGGAATAGAAGGGAAA
Organism: Palaemon carinicauda; assembly: GCF_036898095.1. Taxonomy (NCBI): domain Eukaryota; kingdom Metazoa; phylum Arthropoda; class Malacostraca; order Decapoda; family Palaemonidae; genus Palaemon; species Palaemon carinicauda. The sequence continues at coordinate 94,961,328 of NC_090751.1, read as the reverse complement.
AGGGATTACCCAAAAGGAATAGAAGGAAAAAGCGATTACCCAAAAGGAATAGAAGGGAAAAGGGATTACCCAAAAGGAATAGAAGGAAAAAGCGATTACCCAAAAGGAATAGAAGGGAAGAGGGATTACCCAAAAGGAATAGAAGGAAAAAGCGATTACCCAAAAGGAATAGAAGGGAAAAGGGATTACCCAAAAGGAATAGAAGGAAAAAGCGATTACCCAAAAGGAATAGAAGGGAAAAGGGATTACCCAAAAGGAATAGAAGGAAAAAGCGATTACCCAAAAGGAATAGAAGGGAAGAGGGATTACCCAAAAGGAATAGAAGGAAAAAGCGATTACCCAAAAGGAATAGAAGGGAAGAGGGATTACCCAAAAGGAATAGAAGGAAAAAGCGATTACCCAAAAGGAATAGAAGGGAAGAGGGATTACCCAAAAGGAATAGAAGGAAAAAGCGATTACCCAAAAGGAATAGAAGGGAAGAGGGATTACCCAAAAGGAATAGAAGGAAAAAGCGATTACCCAAAAGGAATAGAAGGGAAGAGGGATTACCCAAAAGGAATAGAAGGAAAAAGCGATTACCCAAAAGGAATAGAAGGGAAGAGGGATTACCCAAAAGGAATAGAAGGAAAAAGCGATTACCCAAAAGGAATAGAAGGGAAAAGGGATTACCCAAAAGGAATAGAAGGAAAAAGCGATTACCCAAAAGGAATAGAAGGGAAAAGGGATTACCCAAAAGGAATAGAAGGAAAAAGCGATTACCCAAAAGGAATAGAAGGGAAGAGGGATTACCCAAAAGGAATAGAAGGAAAAAGCGATTACCCAAAAGGAATAGAAGGGAAAAGGGATTACCCAAAAGGAATAGAAGGAAAAAGCGATTACCCAAAAGGAATAGAAGGGAAAAGGGATTACCCAAAAGGAATAGAAGGAAAAAGCGATTACCCAAAAAGAAAACAAGGAAAAAGTGATTACCTAAAAGGAATAGATGGGAAAAGGGATTACCCAAAAGGAATAAAAGGGAAAAGGGATTACCCAAAATGAATAGAAGGGAAAAGGGATTACCCAAAAGGAATAGATGGGAAAAGGGATTACCCAAAAGGAATAAAAGGAAAAAGCGATTACCCAAGAAGAAAACAAGGAAAAAGTGATTACCTAAAGGGAATAGATGGGAAAAGGGATTACCCAAAAGGAATAGAAGGAAAAAGCGATTACCCAAAAAGAAAACAGGGAAAAAGTGATTACCTAAAAGGAATAGATTGTGTATCGCGCCTGACACCCAATAAATCGCTGTGCTTAGTCGTTGGTTCTCTTTGTCAGTCAATATCTAAATATAACGGAGGTGATCTCCCCACTATTTTACTTTTGTTTTCCTTCTGCCTGGCTCGGTTCCACTTGTCGTAGTGTTTGTTGTTGTTTGTAGAGATTGCCTGGCCCTTTTGGCCAGACATGGGCTTTTGCAATCTTGCAGCCCGTAGGTGTTGGATAGGATGAATTGGGATAGGTAGTTGGGTGGGGGATATTCTGCAACATTTATTTTAGGATATTGGGATAGGTTTTGGGTGGGGATGGGATATTTGAAAAGGAGTGATTGACTGTGGAATATCGTCCTATGAGCCCACTGTCTCCAGTCAGAGTTGGAGAGAAAGAGTTATAGTAGCAAGTCCCGATAAGTAGGAGAGCTCGGGAAGGAGTTGAAAATTTGTAGTCAGAGAAATTGATATAGGTGAAGTAAAAAACACTTCATAGTGGTTTAAGCTTAAGTATGATATAGAGGGATAGTGTGAGATTTCAGCTAAGTAGGAGAAAGCTGAAAAGGAGGAGTTGTAGCAGTTTTAGTGGTAGAGATAGGGTGGAATATAAAATTCCTTTTTTTATATAAAATAATACTTTTGATACTTTTAATGGATATTTTCAAGGGGATGAAGTTGTAGATGGCAACAGCGAGTTGCCATCTGAAGAGAGAAGAGTGTGCTGGAGGTCAAAGAGACCCCCCTGATCCCTGCCACACCCCCCGACGGCAGCACAGGCCGCCTGTGCGACAACGGGCCGCCAACCGAGAGGAGGGGAGATGCTCTGGAGGCCAGAAAGGACCGCCGATGACAACGGCCACGCCCCCAGACAGGCAACACAGGCCGCCTGTGCGACAACGGGCTGCCAGTCCAGAGGACAGGAGGACAAGGCCGCAGCCACCAGCAATCCCCCAGCCTAAAGCACAGAATTGTAGAGAGGATAAGGTTTCTCTTTTAATTGCCGCTTTGATTTTGCTTTGACTTTGTTGCAAAGCTATCTCGGTGGAGGGTAACTCCGGAGAAATGCTGAGAGGGTGTTGTGATTGTCAATAATGTGTTTGACAATTTCTGTTGCTGTTGCAGGAGTATTGGGATTAAGATCCTGCCGAAGTATGCTTGTATCCTGACATTGCTGTAGATAGTGCTGTAAAGGTTCTTCTGTGTCCTGATTACAGTACTTGCATGGTCTGATTGGTCTGTGCTGTGCTGCAGGGTCTTGGCCGTTATCTAAGATGATCTGCCAGTTGCATAGATATCCCAGTCGCAGTGTGCAGATGATTACTGCGTCCTGGCGAGGTGTTTGTCTTGCAATTGGGTGTGGTAACATGTTTGTGGCTTCAATGTACCACTTTGCAGATCTTGAGCCATCAAGGAAGGCCCTTCTAACTTCACTAGTCTTTTGAATGTTGCAGTAGGTGGCAATTTTATTTTGAATGGTTTTTAATGACTGTTTCAGAGTGATGCTGATAGTTTGGCACATTAAGGCCGATTTAGCTAGGTGGTCGGCCTCATCGTTGCCAGAGATTCCTGTATGACTTGGTATCCAGTTCAGGGTGACTTGCCTGTTGTTTCTTTGGTGGAGCAGGGCTAAGAATTTAATTGCAGTGATAAGGTGCAAATTATCTGTGGGCTCATTGTTGCTGAGGGCCATTGTGGCTCCTCTAGAATCTGTATGGATCGTTGTGTTACCGTTTTGTTGATTGGCAGAGTGTTCTAGGGCTTTTGCAATGGCCACTAGTTCAGTTTGCAATGTGGAGGCATGGTTGGAAAGTCTCCAATTTGCTTTATATCCTGATGTAGAGATAACTGCAGCCGCAGCTGCAGGGATAGCACGGTCTACTGATCCATCTGTGTAGTAGGTATGAGGCGCAGGAGTGTTCCTGATTGCATCTGTTGCAGCTGCATTGAGTTGCTCTTGCGTGCAAAGAGCCTTGCTTGCTGCTGGTAGGATAGTGAAGTTGTATTTGATGGGATCACATGCCCAGGGAGCAGGAGGGATGTAGCCCTCAAACATTTGTTGTCCCTTAATTTTGTGAGCCTCGTTTTGCATCTGCATTCTTCTCAGTGTATCCAGTAGTTTCTTTGCATGGGAGCTGGGCGGATCAAGTTCTTCAGCAAGAGGTAGAAGCCTTTTTATTTTGTCATTGAGTGGGCTTTTTCTGTCTGCGATGATCTCATGGCATTATTTTGGACCACCTCTAATGAAGCTTTTTGAGTGTCGGTCAATGCAGTAGGTGTGGGTGCTGCATAATCAATGTGGGATCGAATTGCTTGTAGGTAAAACAGCCGGAGGTTATTGGATACTCCTTGTCTGAGGGAGGTCATTCGTTTCATGGCTGATAGACGGATTTTTGTCTTCTCTCTGAGGTAGGTTACTTCATTAGCTGCTGACAGGGTTTTGCTAATGACTACCCCGAGGTACATGAATTGACTCACCCATTCGATGTCCTCACCTCTCAGTGTGAAATTTTGAGGGTTTTGCGAGCGTTTTATAGCCATTGCTTTGGTTTTGTTGGTATTGATCTTCAGACCAAGATCATTGCATTTGGCTTGGATCATGTCAAGAGCTTTTTGAGTGATATTTCTGGCATGAGCTTTGTTTGGGCATACTATGCATATGTCATCTGCATATATGAATATCTCCACTCCTTTTGGGAGTTTTAGAGTGGCTATGTTCTCCATTAGTAGATTGAACAGGTAGGGGCTGAGTATGCCTCCTTGTGGTGTTCCGTTTTCTAGTGGGATGAACTCAGTGGTCTTTTCTTGGAAAGTGACTCTGGCCTCTCGATTTTGTGTATAGTTTCGAGTCCAGGCCAGTAGGTGTCCTTTCACTCTTTTTTCAACAAGTGTAAAGAGTATAGCTGGTGAGCTGGCTAGCTCAAAGGCTTTCTCGAGATCAAGGAAAATGACAAAAGCTTTTTTGTCGTTGATTGTTGAGAGGACATCTGTGATGCATTCTTGAGTGCCTATGCCATTTCTGTAGGCATATAGGCGATGATGTAGTTGGCCCATTTTCCACTGCAGTCTGTTCAGTACCATTCTCTCAGCTACTTTCTCTATGCAGCTTATCAAAGCTATAGGTCTGTAGGTATTAGGCTCCTTAGGTTTTGGAATAGGTTTAGTGTCCTGCTGGTTCCATGTGGTTGGACGTAGTCTTTCCGTATGTGTCCTATTTATTAGATGCAGGTAGACTAATTTGGCATGGTTTCCCATGTTCCTCAGCATGCTATATGTGATAAGATCGGCTCCAGGGGCAGTGTCTTTCCTGCCTTTTGATAGGGCCATATTTAGTTCTTCCATGGTATAGGGGTGATCAGTGTCATCTACCATGTTGCAGGCGGCTTCTATGATGTTGTTCCTGATTGGGAGCAGAGTTCTCTGCCTGTTGATGGTTGGCAGAGGTAGATTGATGCTTTTTGCTCTGTCCGCAAAGTTGTTGGCAATCCTCTTGGCTTCAGCTAATGGGTCTGGGTGTGTGACTCTGGGAGTATTATATTTCCCAGAGACTTGGTTAAACCAGCCCCATATTTTGGCTAGGGATGTGCTGAAGTTGACCTCGTTGCACCATGAGTACCATTTGGCTAGTTTTACTTCCAGTGATACTTGTACAGAATGCTTGATGATTTCTACAAGTAGATTATGTAATTCATCTGTTCTGTGTCTCCTGAGAAGTTTCCTGGTCCTGTTTATTCTAGCATTCATTTCTTTGATGCGGCTGTTGTAGTACCAGGCATCGGCATGTTTCTTCTCAGAGTACTTTTTTTGTGGCATGGATACACTGGCTGCTACCTCTAGTTGTTTGCTAAAATCGGTAGATAGGGTGGAGATATCATTATGCGGGTGTTTGATATATTCCAAGGCCCACTCTGTCATGGCTGTTTTGAATTTTTCCCAGTCAGGAAACTCCGGGTTCCACCTTTTTGGGGGTGGAGGAGGAGGTGGGTATTTCTGCAATTCGAGTGTTACTTCTATGGCAAAGTGATCGCTGGTTAGTACAGGATGTAGTTGCCATTTAGCTCCTCTTTGTATGGCACTGGATAAGTAGGTAAGATCTAGACGACCTCCTTTTAAATGGGTGGCTTCTGTAACATTGTTGAGCAGTGCTACATCAGGATATTCTTGCAGTAGGGCATGCAAGTGTCTGCCAGTTTGATTTGTTTCGGATATAGAGTTCAGGAACTGATGATGAGCATTAAAGTCGCCTGCAATAATTGAGTCTTCGTTGGAGGCTTCTGCAAAGAGTGCCTCGGCATCGATGTATTTTGCTGGGGATTTATATATGTATTGGACTGTTAGCGTTGTGGTTAGGAGAGATATCTGGATATTTAGCGTCTCAGCCTCGGTCCCACAGTCAATGCTTGGTAGTAGTTTGGAGGGGATACTGCTTTTAATGAGGGTAGTCAGTCCTCTTGTCGTTGGTGATTGATACGTTGTGTATACTTTGTATCCTGAGAACGAGAATGGTGTGTTCTCATTAAGCAGAGTTTCTTGCAGTATGATAATGTCAGGGTTTTGCACTGAAGTTTGTGATTGAAGAAATGCAAACTTGTTTCGAAGTCCACAGATATTCCATTGGAGCACTTTCACCTGCGTATTATGATTGTTGCAAGTGGTTGTATGAGGTCCATTTGCATTGGGAACTATGAAGGGAAATGAGCTTCTAGTTCCTGGGCGGCGTTGTCAAACACGAAGTCATCCAATGACTCCTGTGAGAATTTGATTTTGCGGGATCGCAAGAAGTTTCGGAGGATGTTGCTGATGGCTGCCAGCAGAGCACCCATAGGACATGCAGAGATGTCGAACTCACTGATGTCTCTGTTAAAAGGTTGTTTGGAGGGGCGTGAGGCGCTAGATTTACTTGTGGAGGTGGAAGGTAGGTTAGGAAATTCTTTTAGGGAGTGGGAAATGTTAGGTGTGTGAGTAGTAGGTACAGAGGAGGATGGGTTGGGTTCTGGTTGTTTCGGCTGGGTGGGGGTAGGAGAATTGGTTGGAGAGGTAAGTTTTAGAGGTGAGGGAGTACGGGGAGTATGGGTTGGGGATCTTGTTTCTTTGGAAGGAGGTTTAGGTGGTCGTTGAGGTTTAGGAGCTGGAGGGGGAGTTGTAGGAGAGGAAGGTTCAGGAATGGAACGTCTGGAAGGGTTAGGATTTTGTTGGGAGGAAGGTGTAGGGTTTTGTGTAGTTCGATGTGGCTGCGTTCGACGCTGTTGACGTGGATGGAGGTTGTAGTGGTGGTCAGCTCCTTGGCGGTCTGCTATTCTCTGAAGTCTATGGGGGCATCTATCATGCCAAGCATGATGGGATCCTCCACAGTTAGGGCAACAGGCGATGGTTTTATGCCCTGCTTTGTGCCTGGCAATACAGTAGGCGGTGGGGTGTTGTCTGCTGCTGCAGACCCCACAGATCTCCGTACCTGTGCAGCGGGATTTATGGTGTCCAAAATTTTGACACCGGAAGCATCTGAGTGGCTCTTTGATGTACTCTTCGGTGCAGAAGGTGCCCCAAAGGCCGAAGGATAGGTGAGGAGGGCGAGCTCCCTTGTGGACTGCCTCCAGTTTATGGGATCTGCCTCCGGCCTTTCCCTCACATCTCTTGACAGTGATGATAGAAGGATGTTGGAGCACTGGTTCAAGTGGAAGGTCGAGGTCGTAGACAACAATGATGATGGTAGGTCTATCGTTGATGTCTAGTTTAAGGACATTTTCCTGTTGTTCTAGGTAGGTCTTGGTCTGCTCATCTTTTGCTGTGATGACCAGTTGTCCCCTGCGATTGGGCCGTATGGTCATATTAAGTCGAGGATTGCTGGCTTCCATGGCAACTATGGCAGCATAGGATGTTATGCTGGGTCCTGGAGTAAGCCTGAACTTGGAGTCTCCAGTTGCTGCTGTTTGTGTAGGTGGTTCTTGAGAGGGGATGCTATCAGTCTCAGCTACTTCTTGGGTTGCTGGTAGGTGGTCCGGGGTGTGCACAGGGTGGTTCCTTGAAGTTCCAGGGACTGGTTTCATTGCAGGTGGTTGAGGGCGATTAGCATGGCTCCTCAAAGTCAGGCATCTGGGTTTTTTAATCCTTCCCTTCTCCACTCTTGTTCGAGGGGAGGAGGTGGGGATGGGGGACGAACCCCTGTCTGCCATTGCAGACCGCGATGGTGGTCTTCAGCTGTCGAACGATGTGTACTGCAGGTGTCGTCAAATGATGAATTAAAACAAAACTAAAATCAAGACTAAGTAAAGTCTTGAAAAATCGCGAACACTGAAATAACTCTACGGGGACCGCAGTGAGAATTTCAGTTACTCGGTGAGTCGTAGTGATTGTTATTCTTATCGAGTTTCGAGTTTCCTAATAGCCAGCTTTCAGGAAAATATATAGATTTTTTTTATAGATAATTATACGAATATGATTTCAGAAAAAAATGATTTTTGTCATTGCTGTTTACTCAGTCATCTCTTCCCTACGTTTCGAGTTCTAGGATAACTATTTTCAGGCTAAAAGGATAACTGCTTATACATTTAAGACATTTTTAGAGAAATCCTCGAATATGATTCGAGAAAAAATTACTTTTGTCAGTGCTATAAGCAGTAATTGGTATTCTTACTGAGTTTCGAGTTTCATAAAAACCGCTTTTCGTGATAACTTAACTGCTTATACATTTAAGAATTTTAGAGATAATCTTCGAGTATGATTCGAGAAAACAATGTTTTTATCAGTGCTGTGCACCGTAATTGTTATTCTTACCGCGTTTCAAGTTTCATAAAAACAGCTTTAAAGGATAATATGATAACTGCCTATACATTTCAGACTTTCTTTAGAGAAATTTTCGAATATGTTCGAGGAAACAATTTCCTTTTGTCAGTGCTATAAACAGCAATTCTCATTCTTACCGCGTTGCAAATTCCATAAGCAACTTGAACGATAGTATGATTATTTACCTTCACAGTTTAAAGACAGAATTCTTTTAATGTAATTCGAGAAAAGAATGCCTTTTGTCATTGCTTTACAGGATCTAACAGGGATCGAACAAGAAGATATGAACATATTAGCAATTTATCTAATATGATTTGTAATACTTATAAATGATCCAAATTATGATGCTGGAGATGATAAATCACACTAGGTAACATATCTTGCATAGCAAATATATTTAAGTAATTTAACTCTGGACAACTTTTTCAATAGAAAAGTACAAAAAGAACAAACATGGATTCCCTAAATAGAAAATATATCATTTATAAACTTGTGTCTAGAGAGAGAGAGAGAGAGAGAGAGAGAGAGAGAGAGAGAGAGAGAGAGAGAGAGAGAGAGAGAGAGAGAGAGAGAGAGAGAGAGAGAGAATTTCTCTGGCGGTGAATTATTCCAAACCCAAAAGAAATAAGGCTAAAGGCCCTAGTAAGAAGGAATGTATATTTATTTATCTTTCTTTGCCTCTGATCTACATCCGAAGATTTCAATTGAACAATTGAAAAAAAAAAATCCCCTATATAATTAAGGCATGAGCCTGGATATAGATAGATATATAGATAGATAGATAGAGATATTTTTGGATAAATATAAGCATTTATTTAAAAGCTCAAGATAAAGACGACTAGTGTAATCTAACCGAGGCCTATGCGTCAATAAGCGTAGGAGATGATTAGTGATAATAATGATATATATGAGGGAGAAGTAGTCATAACCCGGTTATAACGGGTGCCCGTATGTTGGTGCATATCTGTCTTAAATAATTAGCAGCCATTTTGACAGGTCACGCACACCAATAAATTAGAGAAACCTAATCTTCCAAACAAGACACTACATTGACCACCATCGTACCTCTTGAGGAAAAGTGTCACGCCTCGCCCTCATTTCTAAAGTTGTTTACAAGTGCCTGTCCAAAAGCTCTCGTTTCATTCAAAACATCCAATATCCAATATATTGCCCTTGCAACCAATAAGCCTTTCCGTCTCTCACATAACTCAGTGATAATGGTTTCCTGTCGAAACAACAGCACACCAAATGGTGCTTCTGGGGGGTAATTTCCAAATGATTATACTTTATATGCAGACCGGCAAGTTTTCAAATGCGTGCGAGCTGGCGTATCGTAGTGTATCAGACGCGTGCGAGCTGGCGTTTCGTGGTGTATCAGACAAGTTGATAGAGGAAAAGGTATTTTGTTAATAGCACAGAGACGGGAATATTTTTGTATTTTTATCAGCAACACTATTCAGGTTTTTATCAGCAACACATTATATTCAACTGGATAGAACAGCAGTTATAGCACGAGGTATTTTGTTGGTAGCACAGACGAGGAAATATTTTCATCAGCAATACTATTCATATTTTTACCAGCAACACTTCATATTTTCATCAGCAAAACTATTCATATTTTTATGAGCAACAATATATTCAAGTGGATTAGGAATATTTTTATCAACAACAATATTCCTATTCTTATAAGCAAGACTATATTCAAGAGGATAGAGCAGCAGGTGTTTTTTTTTTAGTAGCAGAGACGGGAATATTTTTATCAGCAACACTATTCATATTTTTATCAGTAACACTATATTCAAGAGGATAGAGCAGCAGGTATTTTGTTGGTAGCACAGAGACAGGAATTTTTTTATCAGCAACACTTCATATTTTTATCAGCAACACAATGTATTAAAGTAACCGTATTACATTAAAATACAGGCGATCGTAATTTTTACTCTACTTTGTTATCATCTTTTACGGGTTGGTGACCGTAATATAACTCCTCAACTTCAATATATCTGTTTTTAAAATGGTAAATCCATGGCAAGGTTTACTCAAGGATTTTTATCTTTTTTTTTCTTTTTACGGCAAATGTTTAACAGTGTAGCACAGAGACAGGAATATCTTTAACATCAACACTATTCAGGGGACATTTCTCATAATACGCTTTTACATACTCGGTAAAAGTTTGCCTTAAAAACGGTAAAAATCCTGGACTAGATGTTGCCAGAAATTTACCGTTTTAAAACTGATATTGACGTCAAAGAGCGATATTACGGTCACCAACCAGTAATAGATAATAACAAAGTAGGGTTGAATTCATGGTTCCCTGTAGTTTAGTGAATTACGGCTGAGAACTATATATTTTTACGGAGAATTTCCTATTAAATCTTTTTTCTTTTTAGTGTAAGAGGAAAATATATCTATTTGAACAGTAATGTTTTGCGGAAAGGAAATTGGAAAATAAAATATATAAAAAGTAGCATATCCTATTATTCTTAATGTTTATTATTAAAAAAGTTGAAGTTTTCTGGTTTCAGTTCTAGTTTCATCAGAATAAATTCTCACCTCTGAACGTCAGCCAGGCAAGCCCAAACCCCCCACTGTGGTGCCCAACCACAGCGGTGGCCTCCTCAGTAAACAGATTAAACTCACGGTCCTGGGCAGGGAACGATCTGCTGCCATGCGAATGCTAGGCGAACACGTTACCAGTGTGCTAGCCAAGAAAAAAAAAATATAAGGGTTTAAGAATTTTTATCTATTTCTTTGAAGTTAACAGAAGTTTCTTCAAAGAAAAATCAATTGAAAGGTAAACAGTTAGTTTTTTAGAGAATTTAATTAGCGCCATCCTGATATTCATATACATATACATATACATATACATATACACACACACACACTCATATATATATATATATATATATATATATATATATATATATATATATATATATATATATATATACATACATACATACACACAGTATATATTATGTGTGTGCAGTATATGTATGTGTTTATTATATGAACTAAGGATGGAGGGGCGGTTTGGCGGTGCCTATAGGTCTATCTGCCGAGTCATCAGCAGCCATTGCCAGGCACTCCTTGGTCCTATCTTGGGTGGAGAGGAGACTTGAGCGCTAATATGTATATATGGTCAGTATGGCATTGTCCTACTTGATAGGACAATATCACTGCGCCTTGCCTCTGCCCTTCATGGGCGCCCTTTAAACCTCCAAACCTCCTGTCTCCATCTGTACTTCTAAACTACAATACAGAGAACAAAACTGTACCCTACATAATACGATCAACCTTTCGTGACAGAGGCAGAAAGAACACGAAGGGAGCAAATTATCCGGTAGGAACTTTTACCTCTCTCTCTCAAAGTCAGTGGGAAAGTTTAAGACAACGAGTCACGAACCGGCACTGAAGTTTGGATTCAATATTCGCGGGGAATACATTAAGTTATGCCAAGCTGACAAGATTTCCTAATGGGGACGCACGAGAAAGGAATGTTTATTAATGTTGTTTAACAGATTCCAATGATAAGAGTTATAAGGCTGATGATAAGGATATTGTTATTATATGATAACAACAACAACAACAACAACAACAAAAATGATAACTGAAAAGAATGTAAAGAATATTCAACAAGAATAAAAATATACTAATAATAAGGATACTAATAATGATGAATTACACATGAGAATATCAAATAATATATTCTATCTAAGTATATAGTTATTTGTGCGTTTATTAATTTACTAAATTATATGCTTTTTATGGATTATATCACAATATTATAAGTTAAGTAAAGTATTAATGTATAGCAACGAAATGAGAAATATTTCAATATTAATAAGTATTAAGTAATGGTTTGGAATGCATTAACATAGTGTATAATAAGAATTACAAGTAATAAGAAATAAGCAAAAGAAAAAATTAAATTTATGATGCTGGTTAGGTCGTAAAACTATTTTGGTAATCTCCCCTATAAAATGAGTAAAAAAAACAATTATAGAAAATCCAATGGTTCTTGCTTCACCGTCCGCTCGCTTCGCACGCAAAAAAAAAAAAAAAAAAAAAAAAAAAATCAAGCTCTGCATGTACTGGCAAGCGGTAATGTTGAGCTGCGTACGCTAACATCGATGATTGATTATTATTTCTTATATAGTTATTCCAGGTACATATATTTTTTTCTTTTAGAAACTAATGGGTCTTGCTTCACCATGAGCTCGCTACGCTCATGAAAAAATATAAACATCAAGCTCCATATGTACTGGCAAGCAGTAATGTTGAGCTGCGCACGCTAACATCGATGATTGATTATTATTTCTTTGATAATTATTCTCGGTTTATATTATTTCCTAGAAACTCTAATGGCTCTTGCTTCGCCGCGAAATGAAGTGAGATCGCTACTATCAGGCGAGATCGCATACCAAAACTGCACCATTATTTCTTTTCGGTCACGCTCAACTCAGCTTCAGAGGGAGAGGGACTAGTCGTATCCTGGTGAGACGAGGGGTTTATGTGCGTGTATATATACTAAATATAAAGCTGTTATTTTTGACGGGTCGCGTACTCTAGTTGCTTGATACGTGGAGAATGGAATTTAGGGTTATAGTGGCTGATGTGGTAAAGTCTCTGACTGGTGAATGCCAAAATGGGGTTCGGATCCCACTCAAACTCGTTAGCCTCTTTGGTCGCTGCAACCTCACCATCCTTGTTAGCTAAGGATGTGGAGTTTGGGAGAGCCTATTGGTCTATCTGCTGAGTCATCAGCAGCCACTGCCTGGCTCTCCTTGGTCCTTGCTTGAGTGGAGAGGAGGCTTGGGCGCTGATCATATGTATATAAGGCCCGTCTCTAGAGCATTTTCCTGCTTGATAGGGCAATGTCACTGTCCCTTGCCTCGGCCATTCATGAGCGGCCTTTAAACCTTTAAGCCTTTATTGTTAATAGTTTGGTGGTCAATAGGTTTAATAAACATGCATTAATGTGATTTGCAACTACATAATATTTATTGTAAACCCGCTTGTCTCTTCTATCCTACCAGGCAATGAAAAATAAACAAACAATCAATGAAGCTGTATGTACACTACTCATCCTATAGTCATTGACATTTCATAGAATATTTATTTCAGACTTGGTAACAATAGTTTGTTTTCCATCATTCTGGTGCGATATGATGTAATATTTATAATCAATCAAGTACTCCTACCTCAATAAATTTCCCAGTTTTGGTGTGTAGAAATGTATGACTAAAAATAGATTAATACGTCATAAAATATGATTCAATATTTATGATCAATCTAGTTTTCTTATATCAAAAAAATTTTCAGTTTTGATGTATAGAAATGTATGAATGAAAATATATTGGTTTTTCATGTGATGTGATGCAATATGTTAAAATCAATGTATTACTCATAAATGAATAAATTTCTCAGCTTTAATGTATAGATATGTATGAATAAAAGTACATTGGTTTGTCATGTAATCTGATGTAATATTTATAACCAATCTAGTACTCGTATATCAATATCTTTTCCCGTTTTGGTGTGTAGAAATGTATGACTGAAAATACATTGGTTTATCATGTAATGCGATGTAATATGCACAATCAATGCATTATTCATAAATCAATAAATTTCCAAGTTTGATGTGTAGAAATGTATGAATGAAAATAGATTACTTTGTCATGTAATATGATGTAATATTTATAATCAATCTAGTACTCTTATGTCAATAAATTTTCCAGTTTTGGTGTAGAAATGCATGAATGAAAATATATTGGTTTGTAATGTAATATGATGCAGTATGTATAATCATTCTTTTATTCATAAAACAATAAAATTCCCAGTTTTGATATACAGTATAGAAATGTATGAATAAAATACATTGGTTTGTCATGTAATATGATTTGATATTTACAATCAATCTAATAATCGAATATCAATACATTTTCCAGTTCTGGTATGTAGAAAATCATGAATGAAAGTTCATAGGTTTGTGATGTAATAGGATTTATCCTGTATAATCAATTCCTAACTCGCACATTAACAAATTTTACAATTCTGTTGTGTAGAAATGTATGAATGAAAATATATTGGTTTCTATTCATGTTAATATCTTTGTCATTTGTAATCAATCTAGCGCACGTAATTACATGAATTAATTTACCAGATTTGTTGTATAGAAATGTTTGACTGAATATAGATTGGTTTGCCATGTAATATAATGTAATATACAGGTTTGTGAAGCAATATGATGTAATATGTATGAACAATTCATTAATGGTACATGAAAAAACATTCTAGCACTAGTGTGTAGAAATGTATGAATGGAAATATATTAGCTTCTATTGATGTTAATATCATTGCCAAGTTAAATCAACAATTGGTCAAACACTGGCAAATGGAGAGCTCTCCCTTTTCCCTGACAGCAAGAAGGCAATGAATACTTTGGCTTTATAAAACATATCCTTATTCCATTAACTGTTTAGTTAATTACTTGTCCCCTCTGTATATTAGCTTTCTTCGAGAGAGGGACTGTCGAAATGAAATAATTACACAACTGAGAGGAATGAATGATTAGTGGAGTGGTCCATTCCAGTAAAGACTGCTAATTACCTTCGCCAACGAAGTTGCAAGGTGGTAATGTTTTACCCCGTTTGTGTGAACATCTCCCTGACCACAATCTTAATCGTGGGGTAATGAAAGTGGCAGGGATTAACTGTTATGTAAAAAGCTGGAAATTATTAAATTTTGGAAGCCCAAGGTCAAAGGTCAAGGTCAAGCAAGATGTCCAATTCACGTATCGTTACTCACTGTTTGTGTTTGTGGTCGAGTGTTTGTGAACACTTTCCTGGCCACAATTTTAATCGTAGGATAATGAAACTTGCAGAGATTAACTTATGCAAAAAAACTGGAAGTTATTAAATTTTGGAAGACTAAGACCAAAGGTCAAGGTCAAGGTCCAATTTACGTATTCAGCCATAAGTTTCGACATCGTTGTCACAGACTTCAAATTAGTTCAAATTGATTGTATGAAAATCCACGCCAATTGATACATATCAAAGTCAAAGGTCAAGGCCGAGTAAAATGTCTATAAATAACCTACCTTGCCGGAGGTCTGCGCTCTACTGAGTGCCCCTCTTAGTCTTTGATGAAATCATCCATTTGTCAAAAGGTCTATCAGTAGTAGTAACGAAGCTTTAATTTCGACCAGGAACTTTATTGAAAATCATATGAACACAAAACCAAAACAGGTGTTCATTCAACTACTAAAATCCAGGAAAATATAATGAATTCAATAAAGAAAGCTAAATGAACTTATTATCTTAAGGTTATCAGCTAGCAGCTATTTTAAAGGGCTAACTTATCCATCTACCAAGAGATGAATGATGCTGTTATTACTAATATTACTATTATTGCTACTACTATTACTAGTATCACTACTATTTCTATCATTATCGTTATTATTATTATTATTATTATTATTATTATTATTATTATTATTATTATTATTATTATTAGCCAAGATACAATTCCAAGGGTCCCGACAGGAAAAACAGCCCAGAGAGAAAAGGAAATAAGTTAAACTATATCAGAAGTAATGAAGACTTAAAATGACACTAAGAGCAGTAACAACATTAAAAGAGACCTTTTTTAAATAAGCTGTAAAAACAGAGTTATGTCAGCCTTTTCAACATAAAATATTCGCTGCAAGTTTGAACTTTTGAAGTTCCACCGATCCAACTACAGAGAATATATTACGGAATTTATTTATTCAAAATACCTTCCTCCAAAACAAGGCATGAAGGAAAAGGAGGTTTGAATACATAATGAAGCAACTCTAAGGTGGTGGTTAACATATTAAGATGATTTTCTATTTTACCAAGAGCAGACTGAACGATACCTGAAAACTCATACAGTATTTATGAATTATTATTCTTTTTTTTTGACTTGGTTATAATAAACGGAATATTTTTTATACAATGAAAAGCATTCATAGTTCTGTTTTTTCTTATCACTACCATAACTACTACTACTACTACTACTTCTACTATTATTATTATCATTATCATCATCATCATCATCATTATCATCATTATTATCATCATCATCATCATTATAATCATTACCATTATTATCATTGTCATGATTATTATCATTATCATTGCTATTTTTTTTATTAATAAATTATTATAATTGATAATAAATTATGATTATGATTATCATTATTATTATTAATAAATTATGATGATGATGATGATTATTATGATTATTATGATTATTATCATTAGCTACAATACTAGTTGGAAAGGCAGAATAATATAAGCCCAATGTATCCAACAGAAAAAAAAAATTCCCAGTGAGAATAGGAAATAAAAGAAAACAGACAGAATAGTGCTTCTGAGTGTACCCACAAGCAAGAGTACTTATAACCCAAAACGTTGAAAGACCATGGTACAGAGGCTATTGTGACAGGCCGAGAGGGGCTGTGACTAAGAAGGCAGGATGAAAGCAACTGAGTAACTTTATTACAGAACATCTGCTTCTATATACATAAACTCCAGGCAAAAGGGCATAACAAACATAACAGGCAATTTCATGTTCAACCGACAACGCACCGGTTAACAGTTAACGTTGAGAAAAACAGACATGTTATTTCAGGTCCCTATCAGTGCGAGGGGAGAGCAAAGACAAGCATAATATATACAAAATAATTAAATGTCGTTACTCAGTACGATCGTGTGACACACGGTTGGTACACTATTGCACTACCTAAATATGCGACTTTTGGAGCGTCTATGGAGCTATAGGAAACAGTGTTTTTTTTTTCTTAATAAATAAAATGTATATTATTAATAAAATAAAACACCAGTTATAGAAAATAATAAAACAAAAATATTTGACTATACTGCAATCGTTTAGGCTTTCACAAATTTACTTTGGACGAGGTGTAAAAGATGAGACTGACCTGTGATATGTCGAAGTCACCCCACCCAAAGTCCTCTTTATATCTTCAAGAGTTCGGTCTTACATTAATTATCACCGTGTAAACAAACAAACAGAAAAAAGCAATCTCTCAAATCCACGCCCTTACCTCACACAATCTACTTTTGTAAACAAGAACTCGTCAGAAGTTTGTTAAACTTGAACCTAAATTTAAAAGATGTTCAGTTTAGCATTTACACATTATTAAGATTAGTCTTGCCAAACATGCTTTCATACTCACATTCAGAAACA
>NC_090751.1:94921651-94936070 GCF_036898095.1 Palaemon carinicauda | reverse complement strand
ATTTCATTTTATTATATAGAATATTTGATTTCTTTGCTTCTTGATTATATTTCGATAAACAATGTACCAAGATGAGTATTTTAACAGTGTTAGTTTACATGATACAATAGACACGTATATGTAACCAAGACAAGGAACCTAAGGACTAAATCTAGTCTTGCCTTAATCTCATTTGCATATTGGTGTATCCTCAATTTGTCATAGCAGTCTGTTCCCTACAATTAATTAGCTACCAGCTTGGAGGTGTCTTGCAGCATTATTTCTTTAATCTATTTTGTTTCTTGTATTTAATTGATTGAAAAAAAAGAATATTTAGACAATGGAACCGGGGTTTTAACATCAATTTACATATAGCTTAACTGTCATTTTTTTTCTTAAACATAAGAAAAAAACAATATATTACACTTTAATCGATTAAAATTAGAATATTTAAACAATGAAATCGGGGTTTATCATCAATTCACATATAGTTTAGTTATTTTTTTTTCAGAAGCATAAGAAATAACTATATTACACTTTAATCTATTAAAATTTGAATATTTAAACAATTTACATAGAGCTTAATAGTTATTTTTTTTCTTAAACATAAGGAAAAACCGATATATTAGTCTTTAATCGATTAAAATTGGAATATTTAAACAATTTACTTATTTTTTTTAAACATAAGAAAAAAGATATATATCCCTTTAATCTATTGAAGTCAGAACATTTAAACAATGAAATCGGGGTTTAGCATCAATTTATATAAAGTTAATTGTTATTTTGCTAGTTTTTAATCATCGTTATTATTCAAAGTAATCTAAATAACAAAACAAACTAGAAAAAAAAGTTATTTGGTCACAAAACTATCATACTTTGAGCAAAGAATTATCGTACTTTGAACAGAAAGCTACTGAACTTGGAACACAAAACTATTCTACTTTGAACACAAAACTATCAGAATTTGAACACAAAATATCTTACTTAGAACACAAAACAATAATACTTTGAACACAAAACTATCATACTTTGAACACAAAACGATCATACTTTGAAAAACAAAATAATCATCCATTGAACACAAAACTATCATCCTTCGAACACAAAACTATCATCCATTGAACACAAAACTATCATCCATTGAACACAAAACTATCATCCTGTGAACACAAAACTATCATCCTGTGAACACAAAACTATCATACTGTGAACACAAAATAATCATACTTTGAAAAACAAAATAATCATACTTTGAAAAACAAAATAATCATACTTTGAAAAACAAAATAATCATACTTTAACCACAAAACTATCATATTTTGAACATGAAATTCTCATATTTTAAAAAATATTTGTTGGGGTGAAATGACCAAATCCCTGATGTTGTTAAAAGGAAAAACATTAATATGTATTTATCGTAGATTATTAAACATACTGACAATAAAAAAAGTCATGGACGAATGTTTCAAAGAAAAGATTACCAGTGGAATTTATAACCTACTTTTATCATATTAGTAAATTTTGATATGATCGAAAATAACTCTTAAAATAATTAACAATAATATCATTTGATATGAAATTGACTTTTTGAAAAAGTCCCAATATAAAAGGTTTCTTTCAATAATTTTTTCTTGAACTTCTTGACTATTTCCCCATAATCCTGTAGATGTAAAGAGTAGTTCATACATGAAGAGAAAATAATTGATTCTTGGTTATCATAACGCATAAGTGGGCAACATTTAAAGATTTAAAGGCAGCTCATGAATGGCAGAGACAAGGGACTGTGACATAGCCCTATCAAGCAGGACAATGCCCTAGAGACTGACCATGTTACATTATAACCAGCGCCCAAGCCCCCTCTCCACCCAGACTAGGACCAAGGAGGGCCAGACAATGGCTGCTGATATCTTAGCAGATAGACTTATAGACTCCCCCTAACGCCGCCATCCTTTAGCACACAAGGATGGTGAGGTTGCCGCGACCAAAGAAATTAACTAGTTTGAGCGTGACTCAAACCCCAGTGTTCACCAGTCAGGGACGTTACCACAGATTACAATCAAAATATTTAAGGAAATTGCTTTATCCTCCTAGATATACGCATACATACAAGTACACACTGTACATACGTACACATGTATACAAAACTTGCCTATAAATTAATGAGTAATCATCATCAATTTTATATCAATAGATTCTACAGATGAAAAGCGATTGGGGACAAAAATCTCTGTACCTTTTGAACAAAGAATCTTATTTTTATATTTGCCCCTGACAATAAAAGCAATAAAAGTATAACTTCTATTAGTTTGTATTATCATTCTCAACATAATTAAATTTAAAATAAAAGCACCAATGTAAATGCATTAATTAGTGTATGTATTCTGAAAAATGTTATCCGAGGAAAAAAAAAAAAAAGTTCAGTTATTTGATAATTTTAATTTGGCGTTTTAATATCTTCATTTCGCTCGACCTTTATGTTTGAGCAAAAACTTTTATTTCATACTTCTAATTGAGTTTCTAAAAATATTTATATCAATTACCACTGATATGGTGAATTGTTAATTTTTATATTTTAGGCTGTACTAATATTTTTTTATTCATTAATATTTTTTTTTTTTTGAAAAACGTACCTAAAGTTGATGTATTAAATGAATAGCGAGATAAATAATAAATACATTAATGAATATGCGTGATGAAATATACAGTATGTATGTATGTATGTATGTATGTATGTATGTACTTATATATGTATGAATGTATGTATGAATGTACTTTTATATGTATGAATGTATGTATGAATGTACTTTTATATGCATGAATGTATGTATGTATGAATGTACTTTTATATGTATGAATGTATGTATGAATGTACTTTTATATGTATGAATGTATGTATGAATGTACTTTTATATGTATGAATGTATGTATGAATGTACTTTTATGAATGTATGTATGAATGTACTTTTATGAATGTATGAATGTATGTATGAATGTACTTTTATATGTATGAATGCATGTATGAATGTACTTTTATATGTATGAATGTGTGTATGAATTTACTTTTATATGTAAGAATGTATGTATGAATGTACTTTTATATGTATGAATGTATGTATGTATGTATTCCCCATATCATATGATATACCAAAAATGAAAAGAATCAAGAGAGTTTTTGCCATTTCTTAATCTAACTGCTGGATCTTGAAATAAAAAAATCTGTATAAAACTGATAAACTGAATTGCAATATACACTTAATAAAAGACATATCTGCTTTGAGTTTAGCCTAGAATACATATTTTAATGTTCATACAAATTTTAGGCCTATTTGCATATCCAGACTTGAATAATATTTAAATTATGAAAAAGAAGAATGGCAGGCTTAGGAAAGATTACAAAGGTGATGAGAGTGTCATGACTGAGATGGTATGGACATGTGTTGAGAATGAATGGTGGGGAGGCTGTGAGGAAGTCTTAGGAGGAACCTGTTAGCAAGTAGATCGAGAGGGAGGCAGAGAATTAAACGAGATAAGGTGAATCAGGATATGAAGAGAAGAGGTTTGGAAGAAGAGAATGCCTTTGAAAGAAGGAACTGGAGAGGGCTCATCAGGCAACCGACCCCTTAATGTAGGGATAACAGTGGGAATGATGTAGTTGAATAATCTTTAAATACCTTATTCCTACATTTAATTAAATCCTGATTTTTTACATACTACATAAACCTTCTTGAGACAAATTAATTCATTCCTCTTCTTTAAACTGACTATTTCTCTAAATGTTTGTTTCGTTACATTTTCTCCAGTTCATTTCATCTTATACAGATTATATTACGTAAAGGTTTCAATACCAATTAAACAATTTGAAAGTTTTTATTTTTCCTATTTACATAGTGTCACCACTTCACTTCGCTAAATAAACTTCCTACCAAATTACTTACTTTCTCATTGAATATCTATAAAAAGTGACTAAGAATAAAGAGATAGGTGAATGAATAAATAAAATAAATATATAAGATACCAACTATTAAATAAATAAGTTATATAAATAAATAGATAATTAAACAATTATTGAATTGATGGAAATTCAAATACCCAAGCGACCGATTAAAACAAGCAAATACCGAGTATTTGTAAAGAAATGTGAAGTAATAAACATAACAAAAAACAACAAATAAACTACTAAACAAATATGTACATAAATAAAAAAAAAATTATTAAATAATTGAAACTATGAATACCCAAGTGATTGATTAAAACGGGTAAATATATAATGAGTATTTTTATTGATACGTCGAACTCTTTTTGCATACATAATCACGTGTTCCAGAGCTCCATTCCCCTGACAGCTTTTGACACGTAATTGGCAGGAAAACCTTCCATATTGTCAGCCAATGGCACTGTTGCTTCGAAATAAACCCGGGCCATTTTATTTATAATAGCGTCAATTACAGATCGAGAGAGAGAGAGAGAGAGAGAGAGAGAGAGAGAGAGAGAGAGAGAGAGAGAGAGAGAGAGAGAGAGAGAGAGAGAGAGAGAGAAGGGAGTAATATTTTACAATATGTAGCATGTTATATGCAAAGGCGTATGTACATTTATATACATACATACATATATACATATACATATACATATACATATACATATACATATACACATAGATACATATATATATATAAATATATATAGATATCTATATATATACTTATATGTGTATGTATACATATTAAAATGTCTATATATATTTATATATATAGGTCTTTGCATATGACATGCTAAATATTATAAAATATTACTCTCTCTCTCTCTCTCTCTCTCTCTCTCTCTCTCTCTCTCTCTCTCTCTCTCTCTCTCTCTCTCTCTCTCTCTCTGTGTGTGTGTGTGTGTGTGTGTGTGTGTGTAATTGACGCTATTAAAAATAGAATTGCCTGGGTTTATTTCGAAGCAACAAATATATATGTGTATATATGTATATGTATATATACACACATATATATATATATATATATATATATATATATATATATATATATATATGTATATATATGTATATATATGTATATTACATACATACATACATACATCCTGAATATTTCAAGTAATAAATTATTACCACAAATCAATTTCTTCTTAACTAAAATCGGCAACTTAATTACTTTCCACAAATTTACAAGTCGAAGACAAAGTACTTAGTATAGTTAATGTGTAGGCTTCATAATGGACCTAAGTTACTTATGATATCTAAATAAGTATTTATATAATTTTACATCTAACTTATGAATAGAATTTTAGGCAAACTATTAAAGAAAGACTACATTTTCCTACGGGAAACGAACAAGGAAAAAGCGATTGCCTAAAAGGAATAGATTGTGTCTAGAGGCTGACACCCAATAAATCGCTGGGCTTAGTCGTTGGTTCTCGGTGTCAGTCAATGTCTAAATTTAACGGGGGCGACCTCCCCACTATTTTACTTTTGTTTTTCTTCTGCCTGGCTCGGCTCCACTTGTCGCAGTGATTGTTATTCTTATCGAGTTTCGAGTTTTATAATGGCCAGCTTTCCGGAAAATATAACAAAATAGTCATGACTTTTTTTTTTATAGATAATTATACGAATATGATTCGAGAAAACTATGTTTTTTGTCATTGCTGTTTACAGTCACCTACTCTTTTATACGATTCGAGTTTTATAATTACAATTTTCAGGCCAACAGGATAACAGCCTATACTTTTTTTTTTTTTTTTTTTTTTTTTTTTTTTTAAGAGAAATCATCGAATATGATTCGAGAAAACAATGACTTATCAGTGCTATAAACAGTGATTGTTATTCTTATTGAATTTCGAGTTTCATAAAAACCGCTTTTCGTGATAACATGATAACTACCTTAACAATTAAGACTTTCTTTAGAGATATCTTCGAATATGATTCGAGAAAACAATGTTTTTTTATCAGTGCTATATAGAGTAGTTGTTATTTTCATTGCGTTTTGAGTTTCAAAATAAGCATCTTTAAGGATAAAAAATCCTACCTTCACAGATAAGACATAATTCTTCAAATGTAATTTGAGAAAACAATGACTTTTGTCAGTGTTATACAGGATATGATAGGGATAGGAGGAGCAGATGCAAAAATAATTGATTTATTAATATATAATTTAATACTTTGAAATAATAAAAGGTATGATGCTGTGTACATGAAAATCCCACTAAGCAACTATGTGATATCTGGCACAGCAAAATTTTATAAATTTATTAAAAATTTATATCTCTATTGTCGTTGGTATTTACTGGAAGATGCAAACAACCTTTTTATTAAGAAAATTATCAAAGACGAACTAATACAGAATCCTTAAATAGAAAATATATCATTTATATAATTGTCTCTTAAGAGAGAGAGAGAGAGAGAGAGAGAGAGAGAGAGAGAGAGAGAGAGAGAGAGAGAGAGAGAGAGAGAGAGAGAGAGAGAGAGAGAGAGAGAGAGAGAGAGAGAATCAAAATGCATTTTGGCGCTGAATTTCTCGGGCGCTGAATTATTGCAAACCCACAAGGAATAAGGCTAAAGGCTTCTATATAATGAAGAGCAGGAGTGGATATATATATATATATATATATATATATATAATATATATATATATATATATATATATAGATATAATAAATATATATATATATATATATATATATACACATGCATACATACATTATATATATATATATATATATATATATATATATATATATATATATATATATATATATGAGTGTGTGTGTGTGTGTGTGTGTAAGCATTGACTTGAAAGCTTAAGATAAAGACGACTGGCGAAATCTAACTGAGCACCTTTGCGTCAATAAGCGTATGCGAAGATGATGATGCAGATATATATAAATGTAAAGACCATGTCTTTGGCTAAATACACACACACACACACACACACACACACACACACATTCATGCACGCTTCGGTCTCTTAGTCCCTCAGGTATGAGGGAGAATAAGTAGTCATACCCTGGTGAGAAAAGGTGCGAGTGCGTATGTGCACATCTATATAAATACTTATGTCGTTTTTGACAGGTCAAGTACACTAATAAATAAGAGAAACCAAATCTTCCAAGCAGGACTGTACATTGACCACCATCGTACTACCTTGAGGAAAAGTGTCACGCCTTGCCCTCATTTCTAAAGTTGTTTACAAGTGCCTTCCCAAAAGCTCTCGTTTCATTCAAAACATCCAATAGCCAATATATTGCCCTTGCAACCAATAAGCCTTTCCGTCTCTCTCACATAACTCAGTGATAATGGTTTCCTGTCGAAACAACAGCACACCAAATGGTGCTTCTGGGGGGTCATTTCCAAATGATTATACTTTATATGCAGAGCGGCAAGTTTTCAAATGCGTGCGAGCTGGCGTATCGTAGTGTATCAGACGAATGGATAGAGGAGCAGGTATTTTGTTAGTAGCACAGAGACGGGAATATTTTTATCAACAACACTGTTCATATTTTTATCATAAACCCTATATTCAAGAGGATAGAACAGCAGTTCTATTTGAAGATATTTTCTTAGTAGCACAGAGACGGGAATATTTTTATCAGCAATACTTCCTATTTTATCAGCAAGAATATATTCAAGTGGATAGAACAACAGTTATAGCAAAAGGTATTTTGTTGGTAACACAGACCAGGGAATATTTTTATCATCAACACTATTCATATTTTTATCAGCAATATATTAGTGGATAGAGCTGCAGGTATTTCGTTGGTAGCACAGAGACGGGAATATTTTTATCAGCAACACTATTCATATTTTTATCAGCAACACAATATATTCAAGTGGATAGAGCAGTAGGCATTTCGTTGTTAGCATAGATGGGAATATTCTAATCAGCAACACTATGAATGTTTTTATCAGCAACACTATGAATATTTTTATCAGCAACACTATGAATATTTTTATCAGCAACACTATGAATATTTTTATCAGCAACACTATGAAAATTTTTATCAACAACATTATGAAAATTTTTATCAACAACATTATGAAAATTTTTATCAACAACACAATACATTCAAGTGGATAGAGCAGTAGGTATTTCGTTGGTAAAATAGAGACGAGAATATTTTTAGTAGCAACACTATTCATATTTTTATTAATAACAATATATTAATGGGATAATATTCTAACCATGTATAATAATGAATGGTCCTTTACATATCACTTTAAAAACCGTAATTCTAATCTGAAATTCTCCGTAAAAATATACTGTTCTCAACCGTATTACATTAAATTACAGGCGATCGTAATTCTATACTACTGTGTTATTAACTATTACGGGTTGGTGACCGTAATATCACTCCTCAACTTCAATGTATCCCTTTTTAAAATAGTAAATCTAGGGCAGGGTTCATCCCAGGATTTTTATTTTATTTATTTTTTTTTTCATTTTTTATACGGCAAATGTTTAACAGTGTAGCACAGTGACGGGAATATTTTAACATCAATACTATTCAGGGGATATTTCTCACAATACGCTTTTACATACGCGATAAAAGTATGCCTTAAAAACGGTAAAAATCCTGGACTAGATGTTGCCAGGCATTTACCGTTTTAAAACCGACATTGACGTCAAAGAGCGTTATTACGGTCACCAACCCGTAATAGATAATAACAAAGTAGGGTTAAAATTATGGTTCCCTGTAGTTTAGTGAATTACGGCTGAGAAACTGTATATTTTTATGGAGAATTTCCTATTAAATTTTTTTTTTTTTTTTTTTTTTTTTTTTTTTTTTTTTTTTTTTTTTTTTTTTTTTTTAGTGTAAGAGGAAAATATATCTATTTGAACAGTAATGTTTTGCGGAAAGGAATTTGGAAAATGAAATATATAAAAAGTAGCATATCCTATTATTCTAAATATTTATTATTAAAGAGTTAAAGTTCTCTGGTTTCTGTTCCAGTTCCATCAGAATAGATGCTCACCAGAACGTCAGCCAGGCAAGCCCAATCCACCACTGTGGTGCCCAACCACAGCAGTGGCCTCCCCAGTAAACAGATCAAACTCACGGTCCTGGGCAGGGATCGATCTGCTGCCCTGCGAGTGCAAGGCGAACACGTTACCAGTGTGTTAGCCAAGAAAAAAAAAAGAATAAAATGGTTTTCAAGAATGTTTATCTATTTCTTTGAAGTTAACAGAAGTTTCTTCAAAGCAAAATCAATTGAAAGATAAACATTTTTTTAGAGACTTTAATTAGCGCCATCCTAATATATATATATATATATATATATATATATATATATATATATATATATATATATATATATATATGTGTATATATATACATATATATATATATATATATATATATATATATATATATATATATATATATACACAGTATGTATATATATATATATATATATATATATATATATATATATACATATATACACAGTATGTATATATATATATATATATATATATATATATATATATATATATATATACACATGTATATATACATACATACACAATATATATTATGTGAGTGCAGTATATGTAGGTGTGTATATTATATGAACTAAGGATGGAGGAGTGGTTTGACGGAGCCTATAGGTCTATCTGCCGATTCATCAACAGCCATTGCCTGGCCCTCCTTGGTCCTAGCTTGGGTGGAGAGGAGACTTGAGCGCTAATATGTATATATGGTCAGTATGACATTGTCCTACTTGATAAGCCAATATCACTATCCCTTGCCTCTGCCCTTCATGAGCGCCCTTTAAACCTTCAAATACCTATCTCCATCTGTACTTTTAAACTACAATACAACACAGAGAACATATGAAACTGTACCCTACATAATACGTTCAACCTTTCGTGTCAGAGGCAGAAAGAACACGAAGGGAGCAAATTATCCGGTAGGAACTTTTACCTCTCTCTCTCTCAAAGTCGGTGGGGAAAGTTTAAGACTACGAGTCACGAACCGGCACTGAAGTTTGGATTCAATATTCCCCGGGAATACATTAGGTTATGTCGAGCTGACAAGATTTTCTAATGGGGACGCACGAGAAGGGACTGTTTAGTAATGTTGTTTAGCAGATACCGATGATATGAGCTATAAAGACGATCCTATTGGTATTGTTATTATTAAATGATATGATAACAATAATAATGATTATAAGGTAAAATAATGATAAGATTATTCAAGAATAAAAATGTTTGATAAGAATGATGAAAATATTGAATAATAATAATAATAAATAATGATAATGATATTGATAATTATAATAAATAATAATAATAATAATAACAATAACAATAACAATAACAATAACAATAACAATAATAATAATAATAATGATAATACTAATAATAATAAATTTAAGCATTTATTGTTAATTGTTTGGTGGCCAATGAAATAAACATGCATAAAGATAATTTGCAACTACATAGTATTGTTTATTGCAGACCTTTTTGTCTGTTCTCTCCTACCAGGCAATGAAAAATAAACAAACAATCAATGAAGCTCTATGTACAGTACTCATCCTATAGTCATTGACATTTCATAGAGCATTTATTTCAGACTTGATCACAATAGTTTGTTTTCCATCATTCTGGTGTGATATGATGTAATATTTATAATCAATCTAATACACGTACATCAATACATTTTCCAGTTTTGATGTGTTGAAATGTATGACTGTAAATACATTGGTCTGTCATTATATGATTTTATATTCATAATCAATATAGTACTCTTACATGGATAAATTTTCCTGTTTAGGTGCGTAGGAATGTATTACTGAAAATAGAGCACATTATGATTTAATATTTATAGTCAATTTATTACATGTACATCAATAAATTTTTAAGTTTGATGTGTAGAAATGTATGAATGAAAATATATTGGTTTGTAATGTAATATGATGCAATATGTATAATCATTCTTTTATTCATAAAACAATAATATTCCCAGTTTGGATATACATTATAGAAATGTATGAATAAAATACATTGGTTAACAAAATTCCCAGTTTTTATTATACATTATAGAAATGTATGAAAAAAATACATTGTTTAACAAAATTCCCAGTTTTGATATACATTATAGAAATGTATGAAAAAAATACATTGTTTAACAAAATTCCCAGTTTTGATATACATTATAGAAATGTATGAAAAAAATACATTGGTTAACAAAATTCCCAGTTTTGATATACATTATAGAAATGTATGAATAAAAATACATTGGTTTGTCATGTAATATGATTTGATATTTACAATCAATCTAGTACTGGTATATCAATAAATTTTCCAGTTCTGATGTGTAGAAATTTATGAATGAAAGTTCATAGGTTTGTGATGTAATATGATTTATCCTGTATAGTCAATTCCTAACTCGCACATTAGCAAATTCTCGAATTCTGTTGTGTAGAAATGTATGAATGAAAATATATTGGTTTCTATTCATGTTAATATCTTTGTCATTTATAATTAATCTAGCGCATGTAAGTACATTAATTGATTTACCAGCTTTGTTGTATAGAAATGTATGACTGAATATAGATGGGTTTCCCATGTAATATAATGTAATATACAGGTTTGTTAAGCAATATGATGTAAAATGTATGAACAATTCTTTAATGGTACATGATAAAACATTCTAGCACCAGTGTGTAGAAATGTATGAATGGAAATATATTAGTTTCTATTGATGTTAATATCATTGCCAAGTGAAGTCAGCAATTGGTCAAACACTGGCAAATGGAGAGCTGTCCCCTTTCCCTGACAGCAAGAAGGCAATGAATACTTTCGCTTTATAAAACATATCCTTATTCCATTAACTGTTAAGTTAATTACTTATCCCCTCTGTATATTGGCTTTCTTCGAGAGAGGGACTGTCGAAAGGAAATAATTACACAACTGAGACGAATGAATGATTAGTGGAGTGGTCCATTTCAGTAAAGACTGCTAATTACCTCCGCCAACGAAGTTGCAAGGTGGTTATGTTTTACCCTCTGTTTGTGTGAATATCTTCCTGACCACAATGTTAATCGTGGGGTAATGAAAGTGGCAGGGATTAACTGTCATGTAAAAGGCTGAAAATTATTAAAATTTGGAAGCCCAAGGTCAAAGATCAAGGTCAAGCTAAATGTCCAATTCACATAACGTTACCCACTGTTTGTGTGCGAGTGTTTGTGAACACCTTCCTGGCCATAATTTTAATCGTAGGGTAATGAAACTTGCAGAAGTTAACTTATGCAAAATGCTGTTAATTATTAAATTTTGGAAGCCCAACGTCAAAGGTCAAGGTCAAGGTCAAGCAAAATGTCCAATTCACGGAATCAGCCATAAGTTTGGACATGGTTTTCACAGACTTCAAACTTAGTGCATATTTGATTGTATGAAAATCCACGCCAATTAAAACATGTTAAGGTTAAAGTCCAAAGGTCAAGGTCAAGTAAAAGGTCTAGAAAAAACCTGCATTGCCGGAGGTCAACGCTCTACTAAGTGCCCCTCTAATCTTTGATGAAATTAGTCAAAAGGTTTATCAGAAGAAGTAACGAAGCTTTAAGCTCGACCATTAACTTTATTGAAAATCCTATGAACACAAAACCAAAACCGGTGTTCATTCAGCTACTAAAATCCTGGCAAATATAATGAGTTCAATAAAGAAATCTAAATGAACATATCTTAAAAGTTATTAGCTAGCAGCTATTTCAAAGGGCTAACTGTTCCATCTAATAAGAGATGAATGATGCTGTTATTACTAATATTATTATTATTACTATTATTGCTACTACTATTACTACTATTACTATCATTGCTATTATTATTATTATTATTATCATTATCATTATCATTATCAGCTAAGATAAAATTCCAAGGGCTCCGACAGGAAAAACAGCCCAACGAGGAAAGGAAATAAGGAAACACACTATATCAGAAGTAAAAAAACATTCGCTTCAAGTTTGAACTTATTGAAGTTCCACCGATTCAACTACAGAGAATATATTACTGAATTTATTTATTCAAAGTTGTAAAGTTTATGGCATAATTTCCTTCTTCCACATCAAGGCTTGAACGAAAAGGAGGTTTGAATACACAATGAAGGAACTCAATTAAGATGATGGTTAACACATGACTGTTTTCTACTTTGCCAAGGGCAGACCGAACGATACCCGAGATTTCATGCATTTAGAAAATAATAAATTTATTGTTTTTGAACTTCTTATTGGTAAATTTTTGGCAATAATCATTATTATTCCATGTCTTTATTCTCATGTTAGTTTATTTAGCAGAACATTTCACGTATATGCGAGTATTATGATTTTTTTTATTTTACTACTACTACTACTGCTACTACTACTACCATCATCATCATCATTATCATTATTATTATTATTGAAATATATCATCATCATCATTATTATTATTATTATTATTATTATTCTTATTATTATTATTATTATTAGCTAAGCTAAGATACTAGTTGGAAAGTCAGGATACTATAATCTCAAAGTATCCAACAGAAAAAAAATTCCAGTGAGAACAAGAAATAAAAAAAAAAAAACTGACAGGATAGTGTTTCTGGGTGTGCCCTTAAGCAAGAGAACTCTAACCCAATACAATGTAAGACCATGATACAGAAGCTATGGCACTACCTAAGTATGCAATTTTAGAGCGTTTATGTAACTATAGGAAACAATGGGTGTGTTTGAAAGAATTTAAATGAAATTTATATTATTTATATTATTAATGAAAGAAAACACCAGTTATAAAAAATAAAAAATGAAAATATTTGACTATACTGCAATCGTTTAGGCTTTCACAAATTGACTTTGGACGAGATGTAAAAGATGAGACTGAACTGTGTTATGCCGAAGTCACCCCACCCAAAGTCCTTTTTATATCTTCAAGAGTTTGGTCTTGCATTATTTATCACCGTGTAAACAAACAAACATAAAAAAAACAATCTCTCAAATCCCCGGCTTTACCACACACAATCTACTTTTGTAAACAAGAACTCGTCAGAAGTTTGTTAAACTTCTTCAACCTAAATCTAAAAGATGTTCAGTTTAGTATAAACACATTTTTAAGGCTAGTTTCGCCACACATGCTTACATACTCGCATACAGAAACAAACTGATACATGCAATCATACATATACACTCACAGACACCTATATACACAAAGTCGTACACTCAAAACCTCATGCACCCACACTCATAAACATACACTAGTAAATACACATACATAAATAATACATGCACACTATCATACATTTGCACTCTTACATACATATATACATACAAATATACATTCATATATATATATATATATATATATATATATATATATATATATATATATATATACATATATAAATTCATACATGCAATTGCACTAATACATACATGCATTCACATACAATTGCACACATACATACATACATG
>NC_090751.1:94894151-94906651 GCF_036898095.1 Palaemon carinicauda | reverse complement strand
GTTATAAACTAATCCTGAAGGTTTGTGTTATCAAATATGAAGGTTTTTCTTATTGGTGTTGGAACCTAATGCTAAAGGTTTGTTTTATCAAACGAACGTTTTTCTTGTTGGAGTTGCAACTTAATCCTGAAGGTTTGTGTTAAACATGAAAGTTTTTCTTATTGGAGTTAGAACCTAATGCTGAAGGTTTGAGTTATCAAATACGGAAGTTTTTCGTGATGGTGTTAAAACCTAATCCTGAAGGTTTGTGTTATGAAATGTGAAAGTTTTTCTAATTAGTGTTAGAATCTAATCCTGAAGGTTTGTGCTATCAAATATGAAAGTTTTTTCTTGGGGTTAGAACCTAATCTTGAAGGTTTGTGTTATCAAAAATTAAATATTTTCTTGCTGGTATTGGAACCTAATCCTGAAGGTTTGTGTTATGAAATGTGAAAGCTTTACTTGCTGATGTTAGAGCCTAATCCTGAAGGTTTGAGTTATCAAATATGAAGGTTTTTCTTATTGGTGTTAGAACCTAATCCTGAAGGTTTGTGTTATCAAACATGAACGTTTTTCTTATTGGTGTTAAAACTTAATCCTGAAGATTTGTGTTATCAAATGTGAACGTTTTTCTTAATCTTACAATAGATTTTTGACATATTTCTCTGGTGATTCTTAAGAGAAAAGGCTCACTGATGATAGAAACAATATTAAAATTATTTTACTTTAAAGACACAAAACTGCTATAACACTAGAGAAACTCAAACCTTAAGATTTATATATTTTTCCTGTAAGATACTTATTTAAAAGCCATGCCTATAAACCTAATAGATAAGGTCTAGAAAATAATTAAAACTAGGAAAAATGCAATATTCTAAAGACCTATTAAGATGATTCGAAAGTGGAAAAATGCATATTCTAAAATGCTCTAAAAATTATCTAAAAGTGGAAAATACAATATTCCAAAGAGCTCTAAAAATTATTCAGAAGGTGGAAAATGCAATATTCTAAAGTGATCTAAAATATGTAGAAGTGGAAAATGCAATATTCTAAAATGCTCTAAAATTATTTAGAAGTGGAAAATGCTATATTCCAAAGAGCTCTGAAAATTATTCACAGGTGGAAAATGCAATATTCTAGTGATCTAAAATTATTCAAAATAGCGAAAATACTATATTCCAAAGACCTCTAAAAATTATTCAAAAGTAAAAAATGCAATATTCTAAAACCCTCTAAAATGATCCAAAAGTGGAAAAAGCAATATTCTAAAGAGCTTTAAAAATTATTCAAAAGTGAAAAATGCATTCTAAAAACTTCTAAAAATGATTCAAAAGGTGAAAATTGCAATTTTTCACGATATTTTGTTGGTACAACTGTCAGACTTTCCTTCAGAAAACTCCATTAGCGAAAGTTGACGCAAAAACTTTTCCAGAAGCTCTATCCTCCGGAAGATGTTATTTTCTTCACTAAGCCCATGTAATATTTTCTTCCATACATTTTTCATAAAACTGGAGGTTATGTTTTACACCCTGTTTGTGAGTTTGTTTGTGTGTGTTTGTTTGAAAACCTTCCTGGACAATCTTTTAATCGTAGAGTAATGAAACTTGCAGGGATTTTCTGTAAGCAGCTGGAAATTATTAAATTTTGGAGGGTCAAGGGCAAAGGTCAAGGTCAAAGGTGATTGTAAAAGTAAAGGTCAAAGGTTAAGTAAAATGTCCAATTCATGTAATCAGTCATAAGTTTGGACACTGTTGTCACAGACTTCAAACTTGGTTCATATTTGAATGTATGAAAATCTACGACAATTCATACATGTTAAGGTAAAAAGTAAAGGTCAAGGTCAAGAGTCAAGGTCAAGGTCAAGTAATAGGTCGAGGAATAAGCTGCCGCGGCGGAGGTCTGCGATCTAATGAGTGCCTTTCTATTTTCTTTAAAGAATCATTTTACGACAGATATTGTTAAAATGAAGATATACTACTATAATAAAATTTAAATTGATACATTAAATACGTTTCTTTATTTGCTTGTTTAATTAATATCTTTTTTTTTCATATTCAGTTGCGTTCCGTTCTTCATAAAGTAATATATTGTCACGTGACTATTTATTGGTGAAAGGAAATATATTTAGATCTTTTGGAAATCATCTAAAACAATCAAAGTAAAATAATCTAACAACAATAACATTAAATTAGATCTTTCATATACTGTATAAAATATGAAAACTTCAATAAAAGGGGAGAAATATCAAAGAATAGTGTGCCCGAGTGTACCCTCAAGCAATAGAACTATTCTAAGACAGTGAAAGACCATGGTACAGAGGCTATGGCACTACCCAAGACTAGAGGGCAATGGATTGATTTTGTAGTGTCCTTCTCCTAGAAGAGCTGCTTACCATAGCTAGTGTGTCTCTTCTACCCTTACCAAGAGGGAAGTAACCACTTAATTACATTGCAGTAGTTAACCCCTTGGCCGGAGAAGAATAGTTTGGTAATCTCAGTGTTGGCGAGTGTATGGGGAAAGGAGAATGTGATAAGAATAGGCCAGGCTATTCGGTTTACGTGTAGGCCAAGACAAAATGAGTCATGGCCAGAGAGAGGGATCCAGTTTCGTACTGTCTGACCAGTCAAATGACCCAGTAATTCTAGCGGTAGTATCTCAACGGGTGGCTGGTGACCTGGCCAACCTAGTACCTATAAGAACAATGGTTTGATTTTGGAGTGTCCTTCTCCTAGAAGAGCTTTTTACCATATCTAAAAGGAGTCTTTTCGAACTTATTTATACTATAAAAGTAAGGCAATACATTTGACAAAAGATGTGATAATTTGTGTTAACAAACTTTCTTGCAACAGAAGAACAGGATCATCATAATTCGTAGCTTACATCCATTAAAGGCTTTAAAGACCGCTCATGAATGGCAAAGGCAAGGGACAGAGACATTGTCTTATCAAACAGGACATTGCCCTAGAAACTGACCATACATACAGATGATCTGCGCCCAAGTCCCCTCTCCAACCAAGCTACGACCAAGGAGGGCCAGTCAATGGCTGTTGATGACTCGGTAGATACACCTATAGGCTCCCCCAAACTCCCAATCCTTAGCTCACAAGGGTGGTGAGGTTGCAGCGACCAAAGAGAGACTGACCCCAGTCTAGCGTTCACCAGTCAGGGACGTTATCAAATCGACCACCACAACCCTAGAGGTACATAAGACATGAGGCAAAAGAAGTTTCTTCATGTGTGTATATATACAACAGCAACAACATCATCAAATACAGCCGTCCCTAGTCTAATACAGACTAAAGACCTGAGACTTGTCCTTATTCGTGTCTGAGAGTTGATCAATTTTCATCACCATGCTGGCCAGTACAGATTGGTGGTGGTGGGAGATTTTCGTCTGATCTCTCACAGCAAACCATCCTAGTATGGATAGCTGCGAATAGTGTGGCTTTGCTAATCATGGCGATACACGAACCCTTACACCACTATATGAGGACCTCATAATCTTTGAACAACAATTCTTACATATTACAATTCTTATATTTTTCTTGGGATATATTTTGAATGCACACCAGAGCTAGTAATAAAATTCTTGCTGGAAAGTTCATTCCAGTGGGACGGCTAACCGGATGAAATTACTGGACTGGAGCAAGAATGGAAAATACTGCGCACATTGCAAAACAACTTTTTGACTAGTAAGGTGGAAGGTTATATATAGATATAGATATATTCTTATAATCTGCAAATAATTTTCCAAATCGAATGAAAATAGGTACATTGGCATAAAATCTAAGATTTTATTGCATCGCATACCTTGCTATTACTACTAAAGATATACAGCTGCAGGAAGAGTGTTTCTAAAGAATATTTGCTTCTTTGCAACAAGGGTGGCCAATGTGGTAACGTCCCTGAAAGGTGAACACCAGACTGGGATTCGAGTCCCGCACAAACTCTTTAGTTTCTTTAGTCGCTGCAGCCTCACCATCCTTGTAAGCTAAGGATAGGGGTGTTTAGGGGAACCTATAGGTCTATCTGCTGAGTCATTGTAAGCCAATGCCCGGCCGTCCTTGGTCTTAGCTTGGGAGGAGAGGGGCTTGGGCGCTGATCATATGTACTGTATATATGGTCAGTTTCTAGGGTATTGTTCTGCTTGATAAGGCAATATCACTGTTCCTTCCCTCTGCCATTCATAAACGGCCTTTAAACCTTCTTGGTCCTAGCTTGGGTGGAGAGGGGGCTTGGTCGCTGATCATATGTATATATGGTCAGTCTCTAGGGCATTGTCCTGCTTGATAGGGCAATGTGCCTGTCCCTTCCCTCTGCCATTCATGAGTGGCCTTTAAACCTTCTTGGTCCTAGTTTGGGTGGAGAAGGAACTTGGCCGCTGATTATATGTATACATGGTCAGTCTCTACGGCATTGTCCTGCTTGATAGGGCAATGCCACTGCCCCTTGCCTCTGCCATTCAAGAGCGCCCTTTAAACCTGCTTGGTCCTAGCTTGGGTGAAGAGGGGGCTTGGGCGCCTATTATATGTTTACATGGTCAGTCTCTAGGGCATTGTCCTGGTTGCTAGGGCAATGCCACTGTCCCTTTCCTCTACCATTCATGAGTGGCCTTTAAACCTTCTTGGTCCTAGCTTGGGTGGAGAGGGGCTTGGCTGCTGATCATATAATTACATACATATACATATACATATATACTTGATAGGGCAATGTCAGTGCCTTTGCCTCTAAGGCATTGTCCTACACTGCCAATCATGAGTGGCCTTCGAACCTTTAAAGGAAAATTCAGAAAAAAAAAAAAAAAAAACTTCTGAGTAAAACTGACCAGCGTATCAGCGATAAAAGGCGCTCACTAGAAAGTGGAGATGTAATTGAACACGAAACCCCATTATGTTCAATTCCCGACGTATATCTGCAACGTTTTGAACAGGGGTAAAAATGTAAAATGAAACTATGGCATTCTGAATGCATGCTAAAATCCACTAGTATTTCAAAACACGTCTGCAATGGTTTTAATGGAAGCTAAAGTGAAATTTGAGAACAGAAAAATTTTTCCATTTCAACGTAAATAGTTAAAATGGTCTATAAATTTGAGAGGAAAAAAATAATTAAGATTTGAAATATGAAAAATTAAATAGTAAATTCTTAATTCATGAATAGAATTTATTTCAAAATGTGCAATCACAGATAAAAAATAAGACACAAATAAAGAAATGCCTAATGATAGTATCTATTTCTGTCCATACATACACAATATACATAAAGCTTTTTTTTTCAGTCCATCCAACTAAAACTTAATATTTATAACTGCGAAGAGACTTAAGCTTTGGTAAGCAGCTCTTCTAGCAGAGGGACACTCCAAAATAAAACCATTGTTCTCTAGTCTTGGGTAGTCCCATAGCTTCTGTACCATGGTCTTCCACTATCTTGTTGTAGGGTTCTCTTGCTTGAGGATACACTGGTACACTTTCCTATCTTATTTCTCTTCCTCTTGTTATTTTGAGCTTTTATAGTTTATATGAAAGATCTATTTTAATACTTTCTGTTCTTAAAATATTTTAAATTGTTCATTACTTCTCTTGTAGTTTATTTATTTCCTTATATTCTTTCATCGCATGGCTATTTTTCTCTGTTGGAGCCCTAGGCCTTATAGCATCCTGCTTTTCCAACTGGGGTTGTAGCTTAACTAGTAATAACAATAATCTGACTGCGAGATGTAGAAAGGCCATTAAGGCTATTCGAAAAGACTATATATTTTAAACACCATATATTTTAAACATCATATTTTAAACATCATATATTGACTTAGTCGTTGCATCAAAATATTGATATAGATATTATATGCTTATCCCATCATTGATTTTTCTTTGGCTTTATGAAAAAAATATGCATACATTTTATGTCAGTTTTTAAACATCATTATCATTATGAGTGTGCACGTGTGTGATGTATGTGCATATCTATCTAAATATTTAGCCGATATTTTTTAGACTGGTCGCATACACTAGGTTTGAAAATCACAATGACTTTTTATTACCTTTGCAAGGAGGTTATGTTTTACTCCCTATTTGTGTGTGTCTTGTTTATGAACAGTTTCCTGGCCACAATTTTAATAGTAAAGAAATGAGACTTTCAGGGATTAACTGTCATGGAAAAAGCTGGGATTTTTTCAATTTTGGAAGGTCATGGTGGTCAAAGTCAAAAGTCAAGGTAATGGTCAAACAACATGTCATATTCACGTAATCAGCCACAAGTTTGGACATTTATATCAATGAGACTTCAAAATCCACGGTAATTAACACATGTTAAATTCAAAGGTCCAGGTCAAGGTCGAGCAAAAGGTCGAGAAACAAACTGTCGCAGCGGAGGTGGTCTGCACTCTACTGAGGGCCCCTCTAGTTTATAAATGTTAACCTCACTTCTAACTGCAAGTCCGATGTACGCTAAGCAGGAACGTTTCCAATACGTTTGAAATGGACTGACTAATCTCTTACTATTTTCATATTCGTCTGAACTTTCTCGATTATCTAAAGACTCAGTTCACAATCTTTCCTAACCTTGCTTATCTCCTCCTCTATTCATATCAACGAAGTTGGAAGGAGGTTATGTTTTCGCCCCTGTTTTTGTTTGTTTGGTTGTGTGCATGTTGATGAACAGCTTCCTAGTCACTATTCTAATCGTAGAGTAATAAAATTTTCAGGGATTAATTATGTAAAAAGCTGGAAATGTCTGAATTTTCGAAGATCAAGGTTAAATGTCAAGGTCTAATGTCAAAGATCAAATGTCAAAGGTCAAATGTCAAAGGTCAAGGGTCAAGGGTCAAAGTCGAGGTCAAGCAAAAGGTCGAGAAATTAGCTGGCATGGCAGAGGTCTCCTATTTACTAAGTGCCCCCTCTAGTTTCATATTCGTCTGAACCTTCTCAAGTATCTAAAATCTCCCAGTTCACAACCTTTCCTAACCTTTCTTACTTCCTCCTTCTCCTCCTCTTTGAGAAAACGTTAAAATCACACTCCGTACTTCAAGAAGTTCTTTACAGCCTCGGTAAATCGACTAACCTTAGTTCTCGAATAGACTTAACAACTGCTAACAACTTTTCCCCGGACGATTAAATTGTCTCCCACTTTACCTGACCACATTAGTTAAGACTTTTAATTAGACATCGAAATAACCTTTAAGTATGATGTAGTATAATTAGGCATAATTGCCTCTCCTTTTGCAAATATATTTAGGGTTTCGTGGTTGAGTTTCTCTGGTTACT
Organism: Palaemon carinicauda; assembly: GCF_036898095.1. Lineage (NCBI taxonomy): Eukaryota > Metazoa > Arthropoda > Malacostraca > Decapoda > Palaemonidae > Palaemon > Palaemon carinicauda. The sequence goes on along the minus strand of NC_090751.1, from coordinate 94,899,413 downwards.
ATATGTAGTTTCCTATTTGACACACACACACACACATTATATATATATATATATATATATATATATATATATATATATATATATATATTTATATATATATTTATATATATATTTATATTTATATATATATTTATATATATATTTATATTTATATATATATTTATATATATATTTATATTTATATATATATTTATATATATATTTATATTTATATATATATATATATATATATATATATATATATATACGTGTGTGTAGATATATATACATACATACATGCATGCACATACATATATGTAGAGTTGTATATAATTGAATTTACCAATACTTCATCATCATCATCATCATCATTATAATTATAATGAAAGCAGGATGCTATAAGCCCAGTCACCCCAACAGGGATAATAGCCAGGGAGGAAAGGAAACAAGACAAGATAGAGTACCTTAAGTACAGTAACAACAGTTGAATAAATATTTACCATATAAACTATAAAAAAAACTTTAACAAAACAATAGAAAATAAGATAGAATAGTGTGCCCGAGTGTACCCTTAAGCAAGAGATATATTTAAAGATATACATTAATTAACTTTTAATAATTTTATGCTAATCATCTTTGTTATCCATTTTATAACCTATGAAATTCATTTGAAACAAAATCTTATTTCCGTTTAAATATAACTTTAGTTTAGTAGAGGTAATTTTTTATATTTATCATTAATTCGTGTAATTTCCTTTCCTCACTGGGCTACTTTTATCTGTTGGAGCCCATGGGCTAATAGAACTAGGGATTACAGTTTAGCTAAAAAGAATAAAATAATAAATAATAAATAATAAATAATAAATAATAAATAATAAATAATAAATAATAAATAATAAATAATAAATAATAAATAATAAATAATAAATAATAAATAATAATAATAAATAATAAATAATAAATAATAAATAATAATAATGATAAATAATAAATAAATAATAAATAATAAATAATAATAAATAATAAATAATAAATAATAAATAATAAATAACAAATAATGATGAATAATAAATAATCATAATCATAATCATAATCCTAATCCTAATCCTAATCCTAATCATAATAATAATAATCCCCCTTATATAATAAAGTAAAAGTGTCTGGCTACATACATACATACATCCTAGTGAAAAGAGGTCGTGGCCTATTGCATGCGTAATCACATCCATCTAATCTAAATATTTAAGTCATTTTTGACGTGTCGCATACACTAATTTAAAATGAATAATTAAACATTCAATCAGTTCTGATAAATTTCTTTAATCGTTCATTGATTAATATTTCTTTTGGCAACTGGTTTATGTACAATGCCTGGGTCATTGTTCTTCCAATAGGAAAAACAAGGCTTTTCTAGTCAAATCTCAAGTTATTACCTCCGCCAACGAAGTTGGAAGGAGGATATGTTCTCGCTCCTGTTTGTGTGTTTGTAATTTGTGCTTGAGTGTGTGTGTATGTGTGTGTGTGTGTGAATACCTTCCTAGCCACAATTTTAATCGTAGAGTAATGGAACTGCAGGGATTAACTGTCTTGTAAAATGCTGGAAATGATTAAATTTTGTTAGGTCAATGTCAAAGGTCAAGGCCACGGTCAAGCAAACTGTTAAATTCACGTCACGTTATCAGCTACAAGTTTAAACATTGTTGTCACAGACACTTAAAACTTGGTTCATATTAGAGTGTATGAAAATCCAAGACAATTAATACATGTTAAGGGCAGAAGTCAAGGGCAAGGTCGAGCCAAAGTTTGAGAAATAAGCTGCTGCGGCGTAAGTCTGCGCTCTACTGAGTGACCCTCTTGTTTATGCAAGACTTCGTCAGGTCAATAGTATATTTTAGTACTGAAATTATAGTTTTTATTTGGTCATGAAACCTATCTGGAGCTTAGTTTGTTCAGAGAGATGTTGCCTTCTAATTCTTAAGACAATACTAAGATATTTTACATGCATACATATATGCATATATATATACATATACATATACACACATACATATATATATATATACTTTGCGTGCTTTTATACCTATGTATATAACTAAATAAGCTTATTAAAAAATCACGAACAAATCAATTTTCTTAAAAAGAAACTTTGTCGGTAAATATTTAATTACCCAGAGTGTTTTCTTCCCTTCATTAACCACGCAGAAGGTTGCATGTCAATCACAGTATTAACCTCAGCAGCCTAATTATCAAAAGATACATAGATTGCCAATAATTACACAACATAAAAGGGAGAAGAAGAAGAAGAACGGTTATCAATCATAATTTCAGGTTACAAAGAATATTACAAAGCAAGGGAGGAAAAAAGGTTACAGTATGGCCCCTTATCCAATCTGGATATAGTAGAAGGGGGATAAGTTTCGAGTATGTAGGAAGGGTTCGTGAAACTGTTCCTAATAGACTTTAAATGATGGCTGTTTCCATTCTCCTTTTAATATTTCCCTGGTGCTTTTGTTGCTGGAACTGTCATGGAAAAAAATATTATTGGATTTTATGACAACGCTTGTAAGCACAAACAAATGTATGTGCAGAAATATACATACATATATATATATATATATATATATATATATATATATATATATATATATATATATATATACATATATACATATATATATATACACACACACACACACATATATATATATATATATATATATATATATAATACATATATATATACACACACACACACACACACATATATATATATATATATATATATATATATATATATAATATATACATATATATACACACACACACATATATATATATATATATATATATATATATATATATATATATAATATATACATATATATACACACACATATATATATATACATATATATATATATATATATATATAATATATACATATATATACACACATATATATATACATATATATATATATATATATATATATATATATATAATATACATATATATACACACACATATATATATATATATATATATACATATATATGTATATATACATGTATATATATGTATATATACATGTATATATATGTATATATATATAAAATATTATATATATATATATATACACACACATACACACACAAATGTATGTTTTCCTACACATACATTTGTTTGTGCTTACACACGGTAGCATGACATCCACTAGTGATTTTATTCCATATCAGTTCCAGCAACAAAAGCACCAGGGAAATATTAAAAGGAGAATGGAAACAGCCATCAATTAAAGTCTTATTACGAACAGTTACACGAACCCTTCATACATGCTCGAAACATATCCACCAGGCTCTTATAGCCCTTATTTTACTATATCCAGATTGGATAAGGGGCCCTACTGTAACCTTTTTTTCTCTCCCTTGCTTTGTAATGTACTTTGTAACCTGGAATTATGATTGGTAACCGTTCTTCTTCTTCTCCCTTTTATGTTGTGTAATTATTGGCAATCTATGTATCTTTTGATAATGATGCTGCTGAGGTTAATACTGTGATTGACATGCAACATACTGCGTGGTTAATGAAGGGAAGAAAACACTCTTGGTAATTAGATACTTATTGACGGAGCTTATTTTGAAGAAAGATGGATTTGTTTGTGATTTATTTAGAAAGTGGTATATCTATATACTTGTATATATGTATGCAGTTTTTGTGTGTGTATATATATGTGTGTGTGAGAGAGAGAGAGAGAGAGAGAGAGAGAGAGAGAGAGAGAGAGAGAGAGAGAGAGAGAGAGAGAGAATCTTTGTTGTGAAACTTCACTAAAGCCTTTATAGGTTATGTGCCAGACTCATCAACTTCTTCAGGATAACTCAATTAGTTACATTAGAAGACTTTATGAAATAGAAGACATTGGCTTTGAAATGGATAAAGGAAGGATATAAAATAAAAAAAAAGATAAAAAAAGGATGACTATCTAAAATGAGAGATATATTTTCTTAATATAACATTTTTACCAAAGTAAGTAATTTAATTCTAAGATCAGAATCTGTAAAAAGTATAAAGTTTTTTCCAAAGATTTGGATTCCAATTTTCTTTTATAAAATATCTTTATTCAGGCATTGCTTTATTCATTTCCAGAAAATTCGTTTTTTTTTTTTCAAAGACTTAGTAAGGACTTTTGTAACTTGATTTTTTTATCTTTATTTTTTCTTTTTTTAGAATAATTATAAGTTTTAACAAAGAATTAGTAATATCTTTCGCAAAATAATTTTCAACCGCTTTCTTTCCCTAGAAAAATATAAGTTTTATCAATGATTTATCAATACTTTCGAACCGATCTGTTTTCTGTTTTCTCTTATTTTTTTCCTGGAAAACCATTTAAGCAGAAAGCTAACAGGAAACCAGGTTACGTGTTGGCCCATCAAGACATCTAAGGACCCAGCAAATCTTGAGAGAGTTCACGAACTTTTCAACTTTGGGAAAAGCGAACCTATCTTGGTTGCTACTACTTTTCACTGGATTTTCCGATCGCTTTTATTCTTGGAGGATATTTATTTCTGCAAGGAACCTTCTTTTACACAAATATTCATGATTTTCTCTCTCTCTCTCTCTCTCTCTCTCTCTCTCTCTCTCTCTCTCTGACACTAACACTCACTCATTCTTTCACACACACTCACACTCAATCTTTCACACACACTCACACTCAATCTTTCACACACACTCACACTTACTCACTCTTTCATACACTCTCACTCACTCACTTTTTTATACACACACTCACACTCACTCACTCACTCTTTCATACACACACACTCACACTCACTCTTTCATACACACACTCACACTCACTCCCTTTCACACACTCACTCACTTTCACACACTCACTCACTTTCACACACTCACTCACTTTCACTCACTCACTTTCACACACTCACTTTCACCCACTCACTCACTCTACAAACACCCACTCACTCACTCTACAAACACCCACTCACTCACTCACTCACTCTTTCACACATTTTATATGACTTTTAATAAAGTAAATCAATATAATTGGCCATTGGAGAATGATATCTGACAACCTCAAATAATTTGTATGCACAAATAACAACAACAACAACACCTACAACCACAACCACAAGAAAATTAAAATATTTTTATGGCCATGCTAAATTCCCTTAAGATTTTTTTCAAAACTCGCATGAAAGTATTGAAATAAAGTCCGTAAAACTGATTCCATAAAAAAGGATCCAATTTTATTCACGTAACTCACTAAAC
>NC_090751.1:94884151-94889151 GCF_036898095.1 Palaemon carinicauda | reverse complement strand
TCCTATAATCCTAATTAACCCCTCCCCTCCCCAACCTATCCTATAATCCTAATTAACCCCTCCCCTCCCCAACCTATCCTATAATCCTAATTAACCCCTCCCCTCCCCAACCTATCCTATAATCCTAATTAACCCCTCCCCTCCCCAACCTATCCTATAATCCTAATTAACCCCTCCCCTCCCCAACCTATCCTATAATCCTAATTAACCCCCCCCCTCCCCAACCTATCCTATAATCCTAATTAACCCCTCCCCTCCCCAACCTATCCTATCTCCTTATACTCTTAAGAGGATAAAATTCCATCCTTTCATTCACCTTACCTGTCAATCATTATTTGTTAATTTTAAGTCGTTTTCACTTTTCCTTTCTTCCACTTTCCCTTTTCTGTGAAAGCTAGAACTGACCAATTGATTTGAAAAAACCTTCCCGAAGTTTAATCCTCTCAGGAAAGGGAGGCAGAAAGGGGGTTATCTAACAAATATTGCATCTCCGGGACCCTCTTCTCTGACGTGTTCTATTTTTCACTATTGTAAGCTGTCAAGTCTTGATACTTCAAAAATTCTTTTGCTCTTCTTCTTTTTCTGTGTGTGTGTCTGTCTGTCTGTGTGTGTGTTTATCTGTGTGTGTGTCTGGGTCTATCTGTGTGTGTCTAGGTCTATCTGTGTGTGTCTGGGTCTGTGTGTGTGTGTGTCTGGGTCTGGGTCTGTGTGTGTCTGGGTCTGGGTCTGTGTGTGTCTGGGTCTGGGTCTGTGTGTGTCTGGGTCTGGGTCTGTGTGTGTCTGGGTCTATCTGTGTGTCTCTTTGTCTATCTGTGTGTGTCTGGATCTATCTGTGTGTGTCTGGGTCTATCTGTGTGTGTCTGGGTCTATCTGTGTGTGTCTGGGTCTATCTGTGTGTGTCTGGGTCTATCTGTGTGTGTCTGGGTCTATCTGTGTGTGTCTGGGTCTGGGTCTGTGTGTGTCTATCTGTGTGTGTCTGGGTCTATCTGTGTGTGTCTGGGTCTATCTGTGTGTGTCTGGGTCTATCTGTGTGTCTGAAGACTTTGCCATTTAAGTGTAAGCAGGAGAATTCCTCTCTCTCTCTCTCTCTCTCTCTCTCTCTCTCTCTCTCTCCTCTCTCTCTCTCTCTCTCTCTCTCTCTCTCTCTCTCTCTCTCTCTCTTTGAATTTCTAAATATACTCAGTACTCAGGTAATCTATGTCAATTATTTTCTATATGAAACAGCAGCAAGCCTAATATTTCACAAAATATCTCTATTACTATGCTTTTTAAGTCTTACTAATATTCACAAATTTGAACACGCTTAATTTATTGTATTTTTTTTTTTTTCATTTTACAACTGTCGATCATAGTTTGTTTACATCCTAGCTCTCCATTGGGATGTATTTAATCTACTTCAGGAAAACACACGCACACGCAAACACACACACAAACACACACACAAAAACACACACACACAAACACACACACACACACAAACACACACAAACACACAAACACACTTTGTTATACAAACACACAAACACACACACACTTTGTTATGATATATATGTTAATATTTATCAAGTGAAAGTAGTCTTATCATAAAACAGAAATATAAGTAAATCATTATCATTTTTAGCATTACTAGCTAAGCTACCACCCTTTTTTGAAAAAAAAGAGGATACTATAAGCCTAATGACCCCAACAGGGAAAATAGGCCAGTGGGGAAAATAAGGAAGCATAGAATAGCGTGCCTGAGTGTGCCCTTAAGCAAGAGAACTCTAACCAAAGATAGTAGAAGACCATGGTATAGAGGCTATGGCACTACCCAAGACTGGAGAACAGTGGTTTGGTTTTAGAGTGTCCTTCCCTTAAAAGAGATACTTACCATAGCTATTTACCATAGCTACTATTCCCAAGCGGAAAATAGTCACCGAGTAAATACAGTAGATATTAACTAACTGAATGAAGAAGAATATAAATGCTTTTGTCTGCGTCAAATTGGTTTTAGGAATGATATATAAGTGGGAGATTGAAAAAAGGATAATGACAAGATTCCAATATTCTAATAAATCTGAATGCCTAAAGTCTTCCTTTGAATTAAAATAATATATTAAGCAAATGATAGAATATAATTCATTATTTATTCAAGGGAGAAATAATCCTTAATACTATTAACAGCGAGATTGAAAAACAAATAAAATAATAATATTTGTTTTCTAAGTAAAAAAAATAACTGAAAAAAGAACAAAAATAAACATGGCTCAACTGGGAAGGGAAAATGCCCCCTGAATATATTTCTGATGAAAAATGGAAACTTTGTTAACGAAAACAATTTTATCTTCCAAAACTATATCTCAAAGTTTGGGTGGCCGCCAACATTCTATGTTAAAAAGTTCCCTACTCTAGTGAACCATACCCTTTTTCAGAGGGAGGAGAAAAGGAAATATGGAATAAAAGGAAATATGGAATAAAAATAAAACTGGTAAGATTTATAAATGGATGAATAATTTTAAAAAAATCAAATAAAAAAGGAAATTTGGAAGAAAAATAAAACTGAAAATTTATAAATAATAATAAAAAAAAAAAGTAGATATGGAATAAAATTAAAACTGGTAAGATTTATAAACGGATGAATAATTTAAAAAAAATCAAATAAAAAAGGAAATTTGGAAGAAAAATAAAACTGAAAATTTATAAATGGATAAATAATAAAAAAAAAGTAGATATGGAATAAAAGGAAAACTGGTAAGATTTATAAATGGATGAATAATTGAAAAAAAAAATTAAATGAAAAAGGAAATTTGGAAGAAAAATAAAACTGAAAATTTATAAATGGATAAATAATAAAAAAAAGTAGATATGGAATAAAATTAAAACTGATAAGATTTATAATGGATGAATAATTGAAAAAAAAAAATTAAATGAAAAAGGAAATTTGGAAGAAAAATAAAACTGAAAATTTATAAATGGATAAATAATAAAAAAAGTAGATATGGAATAAAATTAAAACTGGTAAGATTTAAAAATGAATGAATAATAAAAAAAGGAAATATGGAATAAAAGGAAAACTGGTAAGATTTATAAATGAATAAATAATAAAGAAATAAAAAATGAAATATAGAATAAAGAGAAAAGCAATAAGATTTATAAATTGACGAATAATAAAAAAATTAAAAAGGAAATATGGAATAAAAGAAAACTGGTAAGATTTATATATAAAATGGATGAATAATTAAAAAAAAAATCAAATAAAAAAGGAAATTTGGAAGAAAAATAAAACTGAAAATTTATAAATGGATAAATAATAATAAAAAAAAGTAGATATGGAATAAAATTAAAACTGGTATGATTTAGAAATTAATGAATAGTAAAAAAGGAAATATGGAATAAAAAAGACAACTGGTAAGATTTATAAATGGATGAATAATAAAAAGAAAAAATAGGAAATATGGAATAAAAATAAAACTGAAAATTTATAAATGGATGAATAATAAAAAAAGTAGATATGGAATAACATTAAAACTGGTAAGATTTAAAGATGAATGAATAATAAAAAAAGGAAATATGGAATAAAAAAGAAAACTGGTAAGATTTATACCCGGTAAATGGATGAATAATAAAATAAAGTAAAAAAAGGAAATATGAAATAAAAAGAAAACTGTAAGATTTATAAATAGATGAATAATAAAAAATAAATAAAAAAGGAAATATGGAATAAAAAGAAAACTGGTAAGATTTATAAATGGATGAATAATAATAAAAAAAATTTAAAGGAAATATGGAATAAAGAGAAAACTGGTAATATTTATAAAGGGATGAATAATAAAAAAAAATAAAATAGGAAATATGGAATAAAAATAAAACTGGCAAGATTTAAAAATTAATGAATAATAAAAAAAGGAAATATGAAATAAAAAGAAAACTGGTAAGATTTATATATAAAAATGGATGAATAATAAAGAAAAAAAAAGAAATATGGAATAAAAATAAAACTGGTAAGATTTATAAATGGATGAATAATAATATAAAATAATTGAAGGAAAAAGGGAATAAAAAGAAAACTGGTAAGATTTATAAATAGATGAATAATAAAAAAAAATAGGAAATATGGAATAAAAATAAAACTGGTAAGATTTATAAATGGATGAATAATAAAAAAAAAATAAAGGAAATATGGAAGAAGAAGAAAACTGGTAAGATTTATAAATAGATGAATAATAAAAAAAACAAATAAAAAAGGAAATATGGAATAAAAAGAAAACTGGTAAGATTTATAAATGGATGAATAATAAAAAAATAAAATAGGAAATATGGAATAAAAATAAAACTGGTAAGATTTATAAATGGATGAATAATAAAAAAAGATAAAATAGGAAATATGGAATAAAACTAAAACTGGTAAGATTTATAAATGGATGAATAATAAAAAAGATAAAATAGGAAATATGGAATAAAAAGAAAACTGGTAATATTTACAAATAGATGAATAATAAAAAAGATAAAGGAAATATGGAAGAAGAAGAAAACTGGTAATATTTATAAATAGATGAATAATTAAAAAAAATCAAATAGGAATATGGAATAAAAATAAAACTGGTAAGATTTATAAATGGATGAATAATAAAAAAAAATCAAATAGGAATATGGAATAAAAATAAAACTGGTAAAATTTATAAATGGATGAATAATAAAAAAAATCAAATAGGAATATGGAATAAAAATAAAACTGGTAAAATTTATAAATGGATGAATAATTAAAAAAAATCAAATAGGAATATGGAATAAAAATAAAACTGGTAAAATTTATAAATGGATGAATAATAAAAAAGATAAAGGAAATATGGAAGAAGAAGAAAACTGGTAAGATTTATAAATAGATGAATAATAAAAAAAAATCAAATAGGAATATGGAATAAAAATAAAACTGGTAAAATTTATAAATGGATGAATAATAAAAAAGATAAAGGAAATATGGAAGAAGAAGAAAACTGGTAAGATTTATAAATAGATGAATA
>NC_090751.1:94852787-94875287 GCF_036898095.1 Palaemon carinicauda | reverse complement strand
ATCTTAGGAATAATCTGACATTCTTTCCCCTTTAACAAAGAGAATCTGATAGTTTACGACGATTTGCTACGTTAATTTACATAATAACTCCATGACCGAGCAGCACTTTGGGGATATTTCACTTAAATCATGTTCCGTATCTTCTAATGGTGATAAATATGTACAATTAGCCGAGCGAACTTGCTCGTTATTCATTTGAAGTTTATCATCAAAGTTATTCTGGCCCTTTGTTCTTTTCCAGTGCAGTTACAGAGGGTAAAACGGAATGGGAAATGAGATCAGGTGAGGATTATGTAGTAGGGGTTAAGATCGATTGATAAAATATGCATTAATAACGAGTAATCTTTTAAATGTTTTAATGATTGAAAATTCAAGTTTTTCTTGCTGATGTTAGAATCTAATCCTGAAGGTTTATGTTATGTGTGAACGTTTTACTTGTTGGTGTTAGAACCTAATCCTGAAGGTTTTTGTTATCAAACATGAACGTTTTACCTATTGGTGTTAGAATCTAATCCGGAAGGTCTATGCTATCAAATATGAAAGTTTTTGTTGTTGGTGTTAGAACCTAATCCTGAAGGTTTATGTTGTTAGATGTGAACGTTTTTCTTGTTGGTGTTAGAACCTAATCCTCTAGGTTTATGTTATTAGATGTGAACGTTTTTCTTGTTGGTGTTAGGACCTAATCCTGTAGGTTTATGATGTTAGATGTGAACGTTTTTCTTGTTAGTGTTAGAACCTAATCCTGAAGGTTTATGTTATAAAATACAAACGTTTTACTTGTTGGTGTTAGAACCTAATCCTGAAGGTTTGTGTTATCAAATATGAACGTTTTTCTTGTTGGTGTTAGTACCTAAACCTGAAGATTTGAGTTATCATATATGAACGTTTTTCGTGTTGGATTTACATTTTAATCCTTAAGATTTGTGTCATCAGATATGAATGTTTTTCATGTTTGTGTTAGAACCTAATCCTGAAGGTTTGTAATCAAATATGAACGTTATTTTTATTATTACAATATAGATTTGACATACTTCTTTGGTGATTCTTAAGACAAAAAGCTCACTGATGATAGAAACAATATTACAATGATTTTACTTTAAAGGCATGAAACTGCTCAACTCCATAGAAACTCAAACTTCGATATTTATATTTTTTTTCCAGTAAGATACATATTTAAAGCCACGCCTATAAACCTAATAGATAAGGTCTAGAAAATAATTAAAAGTGGGAAAAATGCAGTACTCTAAAGACCTATTAAAATCATTCAAAAATAGAAAAATGCAAATTCTAAAATGCTAAAAAAAATATTTAGAAGTGAAAACTGCAATATTCCAAAAGAGCTCTAAAAAATATTCAAAAGGTGGAAAATGCAATATTCGAAAGTGATCTAAAATATGTAGAAGTGGAAAATGCAATATTCTAAAATGCTCTAAAAATGATTTAGAAGTGGAAAATGCCATATTTCATATAACTTTAAAAATTATTCGTAGTGTGGAAAATGAAATATTCTAAAATGCTCAACAAATTATGCAGAAGTGGAAAATGCAATATTCCAAAATGCTCTAAAAATTATGCAGAAGGGGAAAATGCAATATTCTAAAATGCTCTAAAAATTATGCAGAAGTGGAAAATGCAATATTCCAAAGAGGTCTAAAATTATTCAAAAGGTGGAAAATGCCATATTCTAAAGTGATCTAAAATGATTTCAAAAGGAAAAATGCAATATTTTAAAGGCCTAAAAACTATTCAAAAGTGGAAAAATGCTATATTCTAAAGACCTCTAAAATTATTTAGAAGTGGAAAAAGCAATACTCTAAAGAGCTTTAAAAATTATTCAAAAGTGAAAAAATGCATTCTAAAAACTTCTAAAAATGATTCAAAAGGTGAAAATTGCAATATTTTACGATATTTTGTTGGTACAACTGTCAGACTTTCCTTCAGAAAACTCCATTAGCGAAAGTTGACGCAAAAACTTCTCCAGAAGCTCTTTCCTCCGGAAGATGTTTTTTTCTTCACTAAGCCCATATGATATTTGCTTCCATACATTTTTCATAAAACTAGAGGTTATGTTTTACCCACTGTTTGCGAGTTTGTTTGTGCGTGTTTGTTTGTTTGGACCCCTTCCTAGCCACACTTTTAATCGTATAGAGTAATGAAACTTGTAGGGATTTTCTGTAAACAGCTGGAAATTATAAAATTTTGGAGGGTCAAGGTCGAAGGTCAAGGTCAAAGGTCAAGGTCAAAGTCGTTCAAGGCTAAGTAAAATTTCTAATTCACGTAATCAGTCATAAGTTTGGACATCGTTGTCACACACTTTGATTCATATTTGAGTGTATGGAAATCGACGACAATTCATACATGTTAAGGTCAAAAGTCAAAGTCAAGGTCAAGTAACAGGTCAGCTGCCGAGGTGGAGGTGTGCGATCTACTGAGTGCCCCCTATTTTCTTTAAATAATTATCGTTTTAAGACATATTCGTAAAATGAAGATATACTACTATAATAAAATTTCAATTGATACATTAAAAAAGTTTATTTGCTGGTTTACTTGATTTTTTGTTTTCATAATATTCAGTTGCGTTCGGTTTTTCATAAAGCAATATATTGTCACGTGACTGATGGCGAAAGGAAGTATATTTGGATCTTTTGGAAGCCATCTAAATAAACAATCAAATTAAAATAATCTAAGATCAATAACAACATTAAATTAGATCTTTCATATACCATATGAAAACTTCAATAAAAAGGGAGAAATATCAAAGAATAGTGTGCCCGAGTGTACCTCTCAAGCAATAGAACTCTAATCTCAGACAGTGGAAAACTATGGTATATAGGCTATGGCACTATCCAAGACTAGAGGGCAATGGATTGATTTTGTAGTGTCCTTCTCCCAGAAGAACTGCTTACCATAGATAAAGTCTCTCTTCTACCCTTACCATGAGGGAAGTAACCACTTGATTACATTACAGTAGTTAACCCCTTGACCGGAGAAGACTAGTTTGGTAATCTCAGTGTTGGCGTGTGTATGAGGAAAGAAGAATGTGATAAGAATAGGCCAGGCTATTCGGTTTACGTGTAGGCCAAGACAAAATGAGTCATGACCAGAGAGAGGGATCCAGTTTCGTACTGTCTGACCAGTCAAATGACCAAGTAATTTTAGCGGTAGCATATCAACAGGCGGCAGGTGCCCTGGCTAGCCTATTACCTATAAGAACAATGGTTTGATTTTGAAGTGTCCTCCTAGAAGAGCTTTTTACCATATTTAAAAGTAGTGTCTTCGAACTTATTTATACTACTTTAAAAGTAAGGCAGCACATGTGAAAAGAAATGTAATAATAGTTTGTGTTGGCCAACTTTCTTACAACAGAACAGGATTATCATAATTCGTATCTTACATCCATTAAAGGCTTTAAAAGCCGCTCATGAATGGCAGAGGCAAGGGACAGAGACATTGTCTTATCAAATAAGACAATGCCCTAGAGACTGACCATACATGCAGATGATCAGCGCCCAAGTCCCCTCTCCAACCAAGCTACTACCAAGGAGGGCCAGTCAATGGCTGCTGATGACTCGGTAGATACACCTATAGGCTCTCTCAAACTCCCCATCCTTAGCTCACAAGTGTAGTGAGGTTGCAGCGACCAAAGAGAGACTGACCCCAGTCTAGCGTTCACCAGTAAAGAACGTTACCAATCGAACACCACAACCCTAGAGGTACATAAGACATGGGGCAAAAGAAGTCTTTTCATATGTGTGTATATGTACAACATCAACAACAACAATAACAACAATAAATGCAGCCGTCCCTAGTCTAATACAGACTAGAGACCTCAGACTTGTACTTATTCATGTCTGAGGGTTGATCAGTTTTCATCACCCTGCTGGCCAGTACAGATTGGTGATGGTGGGAGATTTTCATCTTATCGCTCACGGCAAACCATCATAGTATGGGAGGTCCTGAATAGTGCAACTTTTTTCCATTCTATGAGGACCTCATAAGCTATGAATAACAATTCAAACATATTACAATTCTTATATTTTTCTTGGCATATATTTTGAATGCACACCACAGCTTGAAATAAAATTTTTGCTGGTAATTTCATTCCAGTGGGACGGCTAACCGAATGAAATTACTGGACTTGAGCAATAATGGAAAATACTGCGCACATTGCAAAATAACTTTTTGACATAGTAATGTGGAAGGTTAGATATATATATATATATATATATATATATATATATATATATATATATATATATATATATATATATATATATATATTGATAATCTGCAGACAATTTTCTGAATGAAAGGAAAATAGGTACATTGGCACAAAATCTAAGATTTTATTGTATCGCATACCTTATTACAATTACTAAATATATACAGATGCGGAAAGAAAGTTTCCAAAGAGTATTTGCTTCTTTGCAACAAAGGTTGTGGTGGCCGATGTTGTAACGTCTCTGACTGGTAACCGCCTGATTGGGGTTCGAGTCCTGCTAAAACTCTATAGTTTCTTTGGTCACTGCAATTTCACCATCCTTGTGAGCTAAGCATGGGGTGTTTAGGGGAACCTATAGGTCTATCTGCTGAGTCATCGTCAGCCAACGCCCGGCCGTCCTTGGTCTTAGCTTGGGAGGAGAGGGGCTTGGTCACTGATCATATGTATATAGGGTCAGTTTCTAGGGTATTGCTCTGCTTGATAGGGCAATATCACTGTTCCTTCCCTCTGCCATTCATAAGCGGCCTTTAAACCTTCTTAGTCCTAACTTGGGTGGAGAGGGGGCTTGGTCGCTGATGATAGGTAAATATGGTCAGTCTCTAGAGCATTGTTCTGCTTGATAAATCAATGTCAATGTTCCTTCCCTCTGCCATTCATGAGTGGCCTTTAAACATTTAAACCTTCTTGGTCCTAGCTTGGGTGGATAGGGGGTTTGGTCGTTGATCATATGTATATATGGCCAGTTTCTAGGGCATTGTCCTGCTTGATTGGGCAATGCCACTGTCCCTTGCTTCTACCATTCATGAGCGGCCTTTAGACCTTCTTGGTCCTGGCTTGGGTGGAGAGCTGGCTTGGTCACTGATCATATGTAATATGGTCAGTCTCTAGTGCATTTTCCTGCTTGATAGGGCAATGTCAATGTCCATTTCCTCTAAAATTCATGAGCGGCCTTTAAACCTTCTTGGTTCTAGCTTGGGTGGAGGTCTTGGACACTGATCATATATGTATATAAGGTCACTTTCTAGTGCATTGCCCTGCTTGATAGGGCAATGCCACAGTCTCTTGCTTATGCCATTCATGAGCGGCCTTTAGACCTTCTTGCTCCTAGCTTGGGTGGAGAGCTGGCTTGGTCGCTGATCATATATGTATAAATCGTCATTTTCTAGGGCATTGTCCTGCTTGATACGGCAATGCCACTGTCCCTTGCTTCTGCCATTCATGAGCAGCCATTAAACCTTCTTGGTCCTAACTTGGGCGGAGAGCTGGCTTGGTCGCTGATCATGTGTATATATGGTCAGTCTCTAGGGCATTTTCCTGCTTGATAGAGCAATGCAAATGCCCTTCTCCTCTACCATTTATGAACGGCCTTTAAACCTTCTTGGTCCTAGCATGGGTGGAGAGGGGGCTTGGCCGTTGATTATAAGTATACATGGTCAGACTTCAGGACATTGTCCTGCTTGATAGGGCAATGTCAATGTCCCTTTCCTCTACCATTTATGAGCGGCCTTTAAACCTTCTTGGTCCTATCTTGGGTAGAGAGGGTCTTGGACACTGATCATATATGTATATATGGACATTTTCTAGGGCATTGTCCTACTTGATAGGACAATGCCACTGTCCCTTGCTTCTGCCATTCATGAGCAGCCTTTAAACCTTCTTGGTCCTAGCTTGGGTGGAGAGCTGGCTTGGTCGCTGATCATATGTATATATGGTCAGTCTCTAGGACACTGTCCTGCTTGATAGGGCAATGCTACTGTCCCTTGCTTCTGCCATTCATGAGCGGCCTTCAAACCTTCTTGGTCCTAGCTCGGGTGGATAGCTGGCTTAGTCGCTGATCATATGTATATATGGTCAGTTTCTAGGACAATGTCCTGCTTGATAGGGCAATGCCACTGTCACTTGCTTTTGCCATTCATGAGCAGCCTTCAAAACTTCTTGGTCCTAGCTTGGGTGAATAGCTGGCTTGGTCGCTGATCATATGTATATATGGTCAGTTTCTAGGACAATATCCTGCTTGATAGGGCAATGCCACTGTCCCTTG
The DNA here is from genome assembly GCF_036898095.1 of Palaemon carinicauda. Taxonomy (NCBI): domain Eukaryota; kingdom Metazoa; phylum Arthropoda; class Malacostraca; order Decapoda; family Palaemonidae; genus Palaemon; species Palaemon carinicauda. The sequence continues at coordinate 94,869,024 of NC_090751.1, read as the reverse complement.
CTTTCTGCCATTCATGAGCGGGGTTCAAACCTTCTTGGTCCTAGCTTGGGTGGAGAGCTGGCTTGGTCGCTGATCATATGTATATATGGTCAATTCTTGAGCATTTTTTTCTGCTTGAGAGGACAATGTCACTGTCCCTTGATTCTGCCATTTATGAGCGGCCTTTAAACCTTCTTGGTCCTAGCTTGGGTGGATTGCTGGTTTGGTCGCTGATCATATGTATATATGGTCAGTCTCTAGGACACTGTCCTGCTTGATAGGGCAATGCCACTGTCCCTTGCTTCTGCCATTTATGAGCGGCCTTTAAACCTTCTACTTCCTAGCTTGGGTGGAGAGCTGGCTTAGTCGCTGATCATATGTATATATGGTAAGTTTCTAGAGCATTGTCCTGCTTGATAGGGCAATGCTACTGTCCCTTGCTTCTGCCATTCATTAGCGGCCTTTAGACCTTCTTGGTCCTGGCTTGGGTGGAGAGCTGGTTTGGTCGCTGATCATATGTATATATGGTCAGTGTTTAGGGCATTTTCCTGCTTGATAGGGCAATGTCAATGTCCATTTACTCTACCATTCATAAGCGGCCTTTAAACCTTCTTGGTTCTAGCTTGGGTGGAGGTCTTGGATACTGACCATTTATGTATATATGGTCACTTTAGAGGGCATTGCCCTGCTTGATAGGGCAATGCCACACTCTCTTGCTTCTGCCATTCATGAGCGGCCTTTAGACCTTCTTGGTCCTAGCATGGGTGGAGAGCTGGCTTGGTCGCTGATCATATATGTATAAATGGTCATTTTCTAGATCATTGTCCTGCTTGATAGGGCAATGTCACTGTCCCTTGCTCTTGCCATTCATGAGCGGCCATTAAACCTTCTTGGTCCTAACTTGGGTGGAGAGCTGGCTTGGTCGCTGATCATATGTATACGGTATATGGTCAGTCTCTAGGACACTGTACTGCTTGATAGGGTAATGTCACGGTCCCTTGCCTCTAACATTCATGAGCAGCCTTTAAACCTTCTTGCTCCTAGCTTGGGTGGAGAGCTGGCTTGGTCGCTGATAATATGTATATATGGTCAGTTTCTAGGGCATTGTCCTGCTTAATAGGGCAATGCCACTGTCCTTTGCTTCTGCTATTCATGAGTGGCCTTTAAACCTTCTTGGTCCTAGCTTGGGTGGAGAGCTGGCTTGGTCGGTGATTATATGTATACATGGTCAGTCTCTAGGGCATTTTCCTGCTTGATAGAGCAATGTCAATGCCCCTTTCCTCTACCATTTATGAGCGGCCTTTAAACCTTCTTGGTCCTAGCTTGGGTGTATAGGGGACTTGGCCGGTGATTATATGTATACATGGTCAGTCTCTAGGGCATTGTCCTGCTTGATAGGGCAATGTCACTGCCCCTTTCATCTACAATTTATGAGCGGCCTTTAAACCTTCTTGGTCCTATCTTGGGTAGAGAGGGTCTTGGACACTGATCATATATGTATATATGGACATTTTCTAGGGCATTGTCCTGCTTGATAGGGCAATGCTAATGTCCCTTGCTTCTGCCATTCATGAGCAGCCTTTAAACCTTCTTGGTCCTAGCTTGGGTGGAGAGCTGGCTTGGTTGCTGATCATATGTATATATGGTCAGTGTCTAGGACACTGTCCTTCTTGATAGGGCAATGCTACTGTCCCTTGCTTCTGCCATTCTTGAGCGGCCTTCAAACCTTCTTGGTCCTAGCTTGGGTGAATAGCTGGCTTGGTCGCTGATCATATGTATATATGGTCAGTTTCTAGGACAATGTCCTGCTTGATAGGGCAATGCCACTGTCCCTTGCTTTTGCCATTCATGAGCAGCCTTCAAAACTTCTTGGTCCTAGCTTGGGTGAATAGCTGGCTTAGTCGCTGATCATATGTATATATGGTCAGTTTCTAGGACAATGTCCTGCTTGATAGGGCAATGCCAATGTCCCTTGCTTCTGCCATTCTTGAGCGGCCTTCAAACCTTCTTGGTCCTAGCTTGGGTGGATAGCTGGCTTGGTCACTGATCATATGTATATATGGTCAGTTTCTAGGTCATTGTCCTGCTTGATAGGGCAATGCCACTGTCCCTGGTTTCAGCCATTCATGAGCGGCCTTTAAACCTTCTTGGTCCTAGCTTGGGTGGATAGCTGGCTTGGTCACTGATCATATGTATATATGGTCAGTCTCTAGGACAGTGTCCTGCTTGATAGGGCAATGCTACTGTCCCTTGCTTCTGCCATTCATGAGCGGCCTTTAAACCTTCTTGGTCCTAGCTTGGGTGGATAGCTGGCTTAGTCGCTGATCATATGTATATATGGTCAGTCTCTAGAACAATGTCCTGCTTGATAGGGCAATGCCACTGTTCCTTCCCTCTGCCATTCATAAGCGGCCTTTAAACCTTTTTAGTCCTAACTTGGGTGGAGAGGGGGCTTGGTCGCTGATGATAGGTAAATATGGTCAGTCTCTAGGGCATTGTTCTGCTTGATAAATCAATGTCAATGTTCCTTCCCTCTGCCATTCATGAGTGGCCTTTAAACATTTAAACCTTCTTGGTCCTAGCTTGGGTGGATAGGGGGTTTGGTCGTTGATCATATGTATATATGGCCAGTTTCTAGGGCATTGTCCTGCTTGATTGGGCAATGCCACTGTCCCTTGCTTCTACCATTCATGAGCGGCCTTTAGACCTTCTTGGTCCTGGCTTGGGTGGAGAGCTGGCTTTGTCACTGATCATATGTAATATGGTCAGTCTCTAGTGCATTTTCCTGCTTGATAGGGCAATGTCAATGTCCATTTCCTCTAAAATTCATGAGCGGCCTTTAAACCTTCTTGGTTCTAGCTTGGGTGGAGGTCTTGGACACTGATCATATATGTATATAAGGTCACTTTCTAGTGCATTGCCCTGCTTGATAGGGCAATGCCACAGTCTCTTGCTTATGCCATTCATGAGCGGCCTTTAGACCTTCTTGCTCCTAGCTTGGGTGGAGAGCTGGCTTGGTCGCTGATCATATATGTATAAATCGTCATTTTCTAGGGCATTGTCCTGCTTGATACGGCAATGCCACTGTCCCTTGCTTCTGCCATTCATGAGCAGCCATTAAACCTTCTTGGTCCTAACTTGGGCGGAGAGCTGGCTTGGTCGCTGATCATGTGTATATATGGTCAGTCTCTAGGGCATTTTCCTGCTTGATAGAGCAATGCAAATGCCCTTCTCCTCTACCATTTATGAACGGCCTTTAAACCTTCTTGGTCCTAGCATGGGTGGAGAGGGGGCTTGGCCGTTGATTATAAGTATACATGGTCAGACTTCAGGACATTGTCCTGCTTGATAGGGCAATGTCAATGTCCCTTTCCTCTACCATTTATGAGCGGCCTTTAAACCTTCTTGGTCCTATCTTGGGTAGAGAGGGTCTTGGACACTGATCATATATGTATATATGGACATTTTCTAGGGCATTGTCCTACTTGATAGGACAATGCCACTGTCCCTTGCTTCTGCCATTCATGAGCAGCCTTTAAACCTTCTTGGTCCTAGCTTGGGTGGAGAGCTGGCTTGGTCGCTGATCATATGTATATATGGTCAGTCTCTAGGACACTGTCCTGCTTGATAGGGCAATGCTACTGTCCCTTGCTTCTGCCATTCATGAGCGGCCTTCAAACCTTCTTGGTCCTAGCTCGGGTGGATAGCTGGCTTAGTCGCTGATCATATGTATATATGGTCAGTTTCTAGGACAATGTCCTGCTTGATAGGGCAATGCTACTGTCCCTTGCTTCTGCCATTCATGAGCGGCCTTCAAACCTTCTTGGTCCTAGCTCGGGTGGATAGCTGGCTTAGTCGCTGATCATATGTATATATGGTCAGTTTCTAGGACAATGTCCTGCTTGATAGGGCAATGCTACTGTCCCTTGCTTCTGCCATTCTTGAGCGGCCTTCAAACCTTCTTGGTCCTAGCTTGGGTGAATAGCTGGCTTGGTCGCTGATCATATGTATATATGGTCAGTTTCTAGGACAATATCCTGCTTGATAGGGCAATGCCACTGTCCCTTGCTTTCTGCCATTCATGAGCGGGGTTCAAACCTTCTTGGTCCTAGCTTGGGTGGAGAGCTGGCTTGGTCGCTGATCATATGTATATATGGTCAATTCTTGAGCATTTTTTTCTGCTTGAGAGGACAATGTCACTGTCCCTTGATTCTGCCATTCATGAGCGGCCTTTAAACCTTCTTGGTCCTAGCTTGGGTGGATTGCTGGTTTGGTCGCTGATCATATGTATATATGGTCAGTCTCTAGGACACTGTCCTGCTTGATAGGGCAATGCCACTGTCCCTTGCTTCTGCCATTTATGAGCGGCCTTTAAACCTTCTACTTCCTAGCTTGGGTGGAGAGCTGGCTTAGTCGCTGATCATATGTATATATGGTAAGTTTCTAGAGCATTGTCCTGCTTGATAGGGCAATGCTACTGTCCCTTGCTTCTGCCATTCATTAGCGGCATTTAGACCTTCTTGGTCCTGGCTTGGGTGGAGAGCTGGTTTGGTCGCTGATCATATGTATATATGGTCAGTGTTTAGGGCATTTTCCTGCTTGATAGGGCAATGTCAATGTCCATTTACTCTACCATTCATAAGCGGCCTTTAAACCTTCTTGGTTCTAGCTTGGGTGGAGGTCTTGGATACTGACCATTTATGTATATATGGTCACTTTAGAGGGCATTGCCCTGCTTGATAGGGCAATGCCACACTCTCTTGCTTCTGCCATTCATGAGCGGCCTTTAGACCTTCTTGGTCCTAGCATGGGTGGAGAGCTGGCTTGGTCGCTGATCATATATGTATAAATGGTCATTTTCTAGATCATTGTCCTGCTTGATAGGGCAATGTCACTGTCCCTTGCTCTTGCCATTCATGAGCGGCCATTAAACCTTCTTGGTCCTAACTTGGGTGGAGAGCTGGCTTGGTCGCTGATCATATGTATACGGTATATGGTCAGTCTCTAGGACACTGTACTGCTTGATAGGGTAATGTCACGGTCCCTTGCCTCTAACATTCATGAGCAGCCTTTAAACCTTCTTGCTCCTAGCTTGGGTGGAGAGCTGGCTTGGTCGCTGATAATATGTATATATGGTCAGTTTCTAGGGCATTGTCCTGCTTAATAGGGCAATGCCACTGTCCTTTGCTTCTGCTATTCATGAGTGGCCTTTAAACCTTCTTGGTCCTAGCTTGGGTGGAGAGCTGGCTTGGTCGGTGATTATATGTATACATGGTCAGTCTCTAGGGCATTTTCCTGCTTGATAGAGCAATGTCAATGCCCCTTTCCTCTACCATTTATGAGCGGCCATTAAACCTTCTTGGTCCTAACTTGGGTGGAGAGCTGGCTTGGTCGCTGATCATATGTATACGGTATATGGTCAGTCTCTAGGACACTGTACTGCTTGATAGGGTAATGTCACGGTCCCTTGCCTCTAACATTCATGAGCAGCCTTTAAACCTTCTTGCTCCTAGCTTGGGTGGAGAGCTGGCTTGGTCGCTGATAATATGTATATATGGTCAGTTTCTAGGGCATTGTCCTGCTTAATAGGGCAATGCCACTGTCCTTTGCTTCTGCTATTCATGAGTGGCCTTTAAACCTTCTCGTTCCTAGGTTGGGTGGAGAGCTGGCTTGGCCGGTGATTATATGTATACATGGTCAGTCTCTAGGGCATTGTCCTGCTTGATAGGGCAATGTCACTGCCCCTTTCATCTACAATTTATGAGCGGCCTTTAAACCTTCTTGGTCCTATCTTGGGTAGAGAGGGTCTTGGACACTGATCATATATGTATATATGGACATTTTCTAGGGCATTGTCCTGCTTGATAGGGCAATGCTAATGTCCCTTGCTTCTGCCATTCATGAGCAGCCTTTAAACCTTCTTGGTCCTAGCTTGGGTGGAGAGCTGGCTTGGTTGCTGATCATATGTATATATGGTCAGTGTCTAGGACACTGTCCTTCTTGATAGGGCAATGCTACTGTCCCTTGCTTCTGCCATTCTTGAGCGGCCTTCAAACCTTCTTGGTCCTAGCTTGGGTGAATAGCTGGCTTGGTCGCTGATCATATGTATATATGGTCAGTTTCTAGGACAATGTCCTGCTTGATAGGGCAATGCCACTGTCCCTTGCTTTTGCCATTCATGAGCAGCCTTCAAAACTTCTTGGTCCTAGCTTGGGTGAATAGCTGGCTTAGTCGCTGATCATATGTATATATGGTCAGTTTCTAGGACAATGTCCTGCTTGATAGGGCAATGCCAATGTCCCTTGCTTCTGCCATTCTTGAGCGGCCTTCAAACCTTCTTGGTCCTAGCTTGGGTGGATAGCTGGCTTGGTCACTGATCATATGTATATATGGTCAGTTTCTAGGTCATTGTCCTGCTTGATAGGGCAATGCCACTGTCCCTGGTTTCAGCCATTCATGAGCGGCCTTTAAACCTTCTTGGTCCTAGCTTGGGTGGATAGCTGGCTTGGTCACTGATCATATGTATATATGGTCAGTCTCTAGGACAGTGTCCTGCTTGATAGGGCAATGCTACTGTCCCTTGCTTCTGCCATTCATGAGCGGCCTTTAAACCTTCTTGGTCCTAGCTTGGGTGGATAGCTGGCTTAGTCGCTGATCATATGTATATATGGTCAGTCTCTAGAACAATGTCCTGCTTGATAGGGCAATGCCACTGTCCCTTGCTTCTGCCATTCATGAGTGGTCTTTAAACCTTCTTGGTCCTGGCTTGGGTGGATAGCTGGCTTGGTCGCTGATCATATGTATATATGGTCAGTTTCTAGGTCATTGTCCTGATTGATAGGGCAATGCTACTGTCCCTTGCTACTGCCATTCATGAACGGTCTTTAAACCTTCTTGGTCCTAGCTTGGGTGGATAGCTGGCTTGGTCACTGATCATATGTATATATGGTCAGTTTCTAGGTCATTGTCCTGATTGATAGGGCAATGCTACTGTCCCTTGCTTCTGCCATTCATGAACGGTCTTTAAACCTTCTTGGTCCTAGCTTGGGTGGATAGCTGGCTTGTTCACTGATCATATGTATATAATGTCAGTCTCTAGGACACTGTCCTGCTTGATAGGGCAATGTAACTGTCTCTTGCTTCTGCCATTCATGAGCGGCCTTCAAACCTTCTTGGTCCTAGCTTGGGTGGAGAGCTGGCTTGGTCACTGATCATATGCATATATGATCAATTCTTGGGCATTGTCCTGCTTGATAGGACAAAATCACTGTCCCTTGCTTCTGCCATTCATGAGCGGCCTTTAAACCTTCTTGGTCCTAGCTTGGGTGGATAGCTGGCTTAGTCGCTGATCTTATGTATATATGGTCAGTCTCTAGAACAATGTCCTGCTTGATAGCGCAATGCCACAGTCTCTTGATTCTGCCATTCATGAGCGGTCTTCAAACCTTCTTGGTCCTGGCTTGGGTGGATAGCTGGCTTGGTCGCTGATCATCTGTATATATGGTCAGTTTCTAGGTCATTGTCCTGATTGATAGGGCAATGCTACTGTCCCTTGCTTCTGCCATTCATGAGCGGTCTTTAAACCTTCTTGGTCCTAGCTTGGGTGGATAGCTGGATTGGTCGCTGATCATATGTATATATGGTCAGTCTCTAGAACAATAACCTGCTTGATAGGGCAATGCCACTGTCCCTTGCTTCTGCCATTCATGAGCGGTCTTTAAACCTTCTTGGTCCTGGCTTGGGTGGATAGCTGGCTTGGTCGCTGATCATATGTATATATGGTCAGTTTCTAGGTCATTGTCCTGCTTGATAGGGCAATGCTACTGTCCCTTGCTTCTGCCATTCATGAGCGGTCTTTAAATATTCTTGGTCCTTGGTTGGGTGGATAGCTGGCTTATTCGCTGATCATATGTATATATGGTCAGTCTCTAGAACAATGTCCTGCTTGAGAGGGCAATGCCACTGTCCCTTGCTTCTGCTTTTCATGAGCGGTCTTTAAACCTTCTTGGTCCTGGCTTTGGTGGATAGCTGGCTTGGTCGCTGATCATATGTATAGTCAGTCTCTAGGACACTGTCCTGCTTGATAGGGCAATGCTACTGTCCCTTGCTTCTGCCATTCATGAGCGGCCTTTAGACCTTCTTAGTCCTGGCTTGGGTGGATAGCTGGCTTGGTCGCTGATCATATGTATATATGGTCAGTCTCTAGAACAATGTCCTGCTTGATAGGGCAATGCCACTGTCCCTTGCTTCTGCCATTCATGAGCGGTCTTTAAACCTTCTTGGTCCTGGCTTGGGTGGATAGCTGGCTTAGTCGCTGATCATATGTATATATGGTCAGTTTCTAGGTCATTGTCCTGATTGATAGGGCAATGCTACTGTCCCTTGCTTCTGCCATTCATGAGCGGTCTTCAAACCTTCTTGGTCCTAGCTTGGGTGGATTGCTGGCTTGGTCACTGATCATATGTATATATGGTCAGTTTCATGGTCATTGTCCTGATTGATAGGGCAATGCTACTGTCCCTTGCTTCTGCCATTCATGAGCGGTCTTTAAACCTTCTTGGTCCTAGCTTGGGTGGATTGCTGGCTTGGTCACTGATCATATGTATATATGGTCAGTTTCTAGGTCATTGTCCTGCTTGATAGGGCAATGCTACTGTCCCTTGCTTCTGCCATTCATGAGCGGTCTTTAAACCTTCTTGGTCCTAGCTTGGGTGGATTGCTGGCTTGGTCACTGATCATATGTATATATGGTCAGTTTCTAGGTCATTGTCCTGCTTGATAGGGCAATGCTACTGTCCCTTGCTTCTGCCATTCATGAGCGGTCTTTAAATCTTCTTGGTCCTAGCTTGGGTGGATAGCTGGCTTGGTCGCTGATCATATGTATATATGGTAAGTTTCTAGAGCATTGTCCTGCTAGATAGGGCAATGCCACTCTCCCTTGCTTCTGCCATTCATGAGCGGTCTTTAAACCTTCTTGGTCCTAGCTTGGGTGGATTGCTGGCTTGGTCACTGATCATATGTATATATGGTCAGTTTCTAGGTCATTGTCCTGCTTGATAGGGCAATGCTACTGTTCTTGCTTCTGCCATTCATGAGCGGTCTTTAAATCTTCTTGGTCCTAGCTTGGGTGGATAGCTGGCTTGGTCGCTGATCATATGTATATATGGTAAGTTTCTAGAGCATTGTCCTGCTTGATAGGGCAATGCCACTGTCCCTTGCTTCTGCCATTCATGAGCGGTCTTTAAATCTTCTTGGTCCTAGCCTGGGTGGATAGCTGGCTTAGTCGCTGATCATATGTATATATGGTAAGTTTCTAGAGCATTGTCTTCTTGATAGGGCAATTCTACTGTCCCTTGCTTCTGCCATTCATGAGTGGCCTTTAAACCTTCTTGGTCCTGGCTTGGGTGTAGAGCTGGCTTGGTCGCTGATCATATGTAATATGGTCAGTCTCTAGGGCATTGTCCTGCTTCATAGGGCAATGTCAATGTCCAATTCCTCTACCATTCATGAGCGGCCTTTAAACGTTCTTGGTCCTAGCTTGGGTTGAGGTCTTGGACACTGATCATATAAGTATATATGGTCACTTTTTTAGGGCATTGCCCTGCTTGATAGGGCAATGCCACAGTCTCTTGATTCTGCCATTCATGAGCGGCCTTTAGACCTTCTTTGTCCTAGGTTGGGTGGAGAGCTGGCTTGGTTGCTGATCATATGTATATATGGTCAGTTTCTAGGGCATTGTCCTGCGCTATACCGCAATGCCACTGTCCCTTGCTTCTGCCATTCATGAGCGGCCTTTGAACCTTCTTGGTCCTAGCTTTGGTGGAGAGTGGGCTTGGTCGCTGATCTTAAGTAATATGGTCAGTCTCTAGGGCATTTTCCTGCTCGATAGGGCAATGTCAATGTCCTTTCCCTCTACCATTTATGAGCGGCCTTTCAACCTTCTTGGTCCTAGCTTGGGTGGAGAGTGTCTTGGAAACTGATTATATATGTATGTATGGTAATTTTCTTGGGCATTGTTCTGCTTGATAGGGCAATGCCACTGTCCTTTGCTTCTGCCATTCATGAGCGGCCTTTAAAACTTCTTGGTCCTAGCCTTGGTTGAGAGCTGGCTTGGTCACTGATCATATGTATATATGGTCAGTTTCTAGGGCATTGTCCTGCTTGATAGGGCAATGCCACTCTCCCTTGCTTTTGCCATTCATGAGTGACCTTTAGACCTTCTTGGTCCTAGCTTGGTTGGAGAGCTAGCTTGGTCGCTGATCATACGTTAAAATGATCAGTTTCTAGGGCATTGTCCTGCTTGATAGGGCAATGCCACTGTCCCTTGCTTCTGCCATTCATGAGCGGCCTTTAAACCTTCTTGGTCCTAGCTTGGGTGGAGAGCTGGCTTGGTCGCTGATCATATGTATATATGGTCAGTTTCTAGGGCATTGTCCTGCTTAATAGGGCAATGCCACTCTCCCTTGCTTCTGCCATTCATGAGCGGCCTTTAAACCTTCTTGGTCCTAGCTTGGGGGCAGAGCTGGCTTGGTCGCTGATCATATGTATATATGGTCAGTTTCTAGGGCATTGTCCTGCTTGATAGGGCAATGCCACTCTCCCTTGCTTCTGCCATTCATGAGCGGCCTTTAAACCTTCTCGTTCCTAGGTTGGGTGGAGAGCTGGCTTGGTCGCTGATCATATGTATATATGGTCAGTTTCTAGGGCATTGTCCTGCATGATAGGGCAATGTCACTGTCCCTTGCTTCTGCCATTCATGAGTGGCCTTTAAACCTTCTTTGTCCTAGGTTGGGTGGAGAGCTGGCTTAGTCGCTGATCATATGTATATATGGTCAGTTTCTAGGGCATTGTTCTGCTTGATAGGGCAATGTCACTGTCCCTTGCTTCTGCCATTCATGAGTGGCCTTTAAACCTTCTAGGTCCTAGCTTAGGTGGAGAGCTGGCTTGGTCGCTGATCATATGTATATATGGTCAGTTTCTAGGGCATTGTTCTGCTTGATAGAGCAATGTCACTGTCCCTTGCTTCTGCCATTCATGAGTGGCCTTTAAACCTTCTCGTTCCTAGGTTGGGTGGAGAGCTGGCTTAGTCGCTGATCATATGTATATATGGTCAGTTTCTAGGGCATTGTCCTGCATGATAGGGCAATGTCACTGTCCCTTGCTTCTGCCATTCATGAGTGGCCTTTAAACCTTCTTGGTCCTAGGTTGGGTGGAGAGCTGGCTTGGTCGCTCATCATATGTATATATGGTCAGTTTCTAGGGCATTGTTCTGCTTGATAGGGCAATGTCACTGTCCCTTGCTTCTGCCATTCATGAGTGGCCTTTAAACCTTCTAGGTCCTAGCTTGGGTGGAGAGCTGGCTTGGTCGCTGATCATATGTATATATGGTCAGTTTCTAGGGCATTGTTCTGCTTGATAGAGCAATGTCACTGTCCCTTGCTTCTGCCATTCATGAGTGGCCTTTAAACCTTCTTGGTCCTAGGTTGGGTGGAGAGCTGGCTTGGTCGCTGATCATATGTATATATGGTCAGTTTCTAGGGCATTGTTCTGCTTGATAGGGCAATGTCACTGTCCCTTGCTTCTGCCATTCATGAGTGGCCTTTAAACCTTCTTGGTCCTAGCTTGGGTTAAGATGGTCTTGGACACTGATCATATATGTATATATGGTCATTTTCTAGGGCATTGTTCTACTTGATAGGGCAATGTCACTGTCCTTTTTGTCTTCCATTCACGAGTGGCCTTTAAACTTTCTTGGACCTAGCTTGGGTGGAGAGGGGTCTTGGGTGCTCATCATATATATACACACACATATATATATATACGTACAAACACATACATACATATACACGTGTATATATATATATATATATATATATATATATATATATATATATATATATATATATATATATATATATATATATATATACATATATATACATATATATATATACATATATATACATATATATATATATATATATATATATATATATATATATATATATATATATATATATATATATATATATATATGTATATATATATATATATATATATATATATATATATATATATATATATATATATATATATATTTATATATATATATATATATATATATATAATATATGGTTAGTCTGTAGTTCATTGTTCTGGTTGATAGGTTAATATCAGTGCCTTTGCTTTTAAGGCATTGTCCTACTCGGCCAATCCTAAGTGACCTTCGAACCTTTAAAGGAAAATTCAGGAAAATAAGAACCTTACGAGTAAAACTGAGCAGCGTATCAGCGATAAAAGGCGCTCACTAGAAAGTGGAGGTGTAATTGAACACGAAACCCCATTATGTTGAGTTCCCGACGTATTTCTCCATCGTTTTGAACAGGGGGAAAAATGTAAAATGAAACTCTATGGCATTCTGAATGCATGCTAAAATCTACTAGTATTTTAAAACACGTCTGTAATGGTTTTAATGGAAGCTAAAGTGAAATTTGAGAACAGAAAAATATAATTTCTATTGCAATGTACATGGGGAAAATGGAGTAGAAATTTGAAAAAAAAAAAAATATACCGTATATTATCAATTTGAATGTAAGTAAGGAAAGATGTTAATTTTAAGAAGAAAAATATGTAATTCTTATATCTGTGCACAAATGGAAAAAAACTGGACTATTTCAAAATATTTTGCATTAGCTGTAATGGGTTTTTAAGTGAAATTTGAGAAAAGATTAAATTTCAATGTATGTAAGTAAAAAAAAGTAGTATTTCAAATTATGTATGGAATATCTTTAAGATGGTGAACATATAATTTATAAGTAAAAAAAAAATGTATTCCATAACACGTCTGCAATATCTTTAATAGATGTTGAACAGAAGAAATTTGAGAAGAAAAATTGATATCAATTTCAATGTATATACGAAAAAAATGGACTAGCATTTCAATACGTCTGTAATAGTAGATTAAAATTGAAAGAAGTACAATTTGAATAAAAATGTAATCTAAATTTCAATTAACAAAAGGTCGAGAAATAAGCTGACGCAGAGGAGGTCTCTGCTCTACCGAGTGTCCCTCTAGTTTGTAAATGTTAACCTCACTTCTAACTTCAAGTCCGATGAAACCTTGGCAGGAACGTTTCCAATACGTTTGAAAATTACTGACTAATCTCCAACTATTTTCGTATTCGTCTGAACTTTCTCAAGTATCTAAAGACTCAGTTCACAACCTATCCTAACCTTCCATATCTCCTCCTCTATTCATATCAACGGAGTTGGAAGGAGGTTATGTTTTCGCCCCTATTTTTGGTCACAATTTTAATCGTAGAGTAATAAATCTTGCAGGGATGAACTGGCATATAAAAAGCTGGAAATATGTGAACTTTGGAAGGTCAAAGTCAAAGGTTAAGGTCAGGGCATAAGGTTAAAGCTAAGATCAAGGTCAATGTCAAGGTCAAGGCAAATGTCAAGGTCAAGGCCAAGATCAAGGTCAAAGGTCAAAGCCAAGGCCAAGGGTTAAAGGTCAAGGTCGAGAATTTAGCTGGCGTGGCAGAGGTCTGCTCTCTACTGAGTGCCCTTCTAGTTTCATATACGTCTGAACCTTCTCAAGTATCTAAAGTCACTCTGTTCACAGCCTTTCCTAACCTTTCTTACTTCCTCCTCTTCTCTCTGAAAATGTTAAAACCACACTTCGTACTTCAAGAAGTTCTTTACAGCCGCAGTAAATCAACTAACCTTAGTTCTTGAATAGACTTAACAACTGCTAACAACTTTCCCCCGGACGATTAAACTGTCTCCCACTTTACCTGACCACGTTAGTTAGGACTTTTGATTAGACATCGAAATAACCCTTAAGTATGATGTAGTATAATTAGGCATAATTGCCTCTCCTTTTGCAAATATATTTAGGGTTTTGTGGTTGAATTTCTCTGGTTACTATATGCAGTTATTTATTTGATATATATATACGCGTGTGTGTGTATGTATATATATATATATATATATATATATATATATATATATATATATATATATATATATATATATATATATATATATATATATATATATATATATATATACATGCATGCATACACATACATATATGTAGAATTGTATATAACTGAATCGACCAATTCTTCATCATCATCATCATTATAATGATTATAAAAGCAGGATACTATAAGCGCATTGAGGAAAGGTAACAAGACAAAATAGAATATCTTAAGAACAGTAACAGCAATAGAATGATTATTTACCATATAAACTATACAAAACTTTAACAAAACAATAGAAAGAGAAATAAGATAGACATATTTAATGATATACTTTAATTAAAATTTGATATTTTTATGCTAATCATCTTGGTAATGCATTTTATAACTTAGGAAATTCAGTTGAAACCAAACACAATCTTATTTCCCTTTAAATTTTGACTTTACATTTGTAGAGGTAATTGTTTATATTCATCATTAATTTGTTATTTCTTTTCCTCACTGGGATATTTTGATCTGTTGGAGCCCTTGGGCTAATAGCATCATATTTTGAAAACTAGGGTTTACATTTTAGCTAATGATAATAAGAATAACAATAGCAATAATAAATACAAATAAAAATAATAAAGATAATAAAATTAGTAAAATTAATGAAAATAATAACAATGATAATAAATACTAAATAATAATGATAATAACAATAACAATAACAATAACAATAATAATAACAATAACAATAACAATAACAATAAAAATAATAATAATAATATTGTTATTAATAACACTAACAATAATAATAATAATAATAATAATAATAATAATAATAATAATAATAATAATAATAATAATAAGTGTATACATACATACATACATACATACATACATACATACATACACCCCGGAGAAAAGAGGTCGGGGCCTATTGCATGCGTATGCACATCTATCTAATCTAAATATTTAACAGTCATTTTTGACGTGTCGCGTACACTAGTTTAGAATGAATAAATAAACATACAATCAGTTCTAACATATTTCTTTAATCACGTTTGGGTCATTGTTCTTCCAATGGAAAAAAAAGGCTTTTCTAAGTCAAATTTTAAGTTATTATCTCTGCCAACGAAGTTAGAAGGTTATGTTTTCGCTCCTGTTTGTGTTTGAAATTTGTGTGTTTGTGTTTGTTTGTTAACACCTTCTTGGCCACAATTTTGATCGTAGAGTGATGAAATTTGCAGGGATTAACTGTTTAGTAAAAAGCTGGAAATAATTAAATTTTGGAAGGTCAGGGTCATAGGTCAGGGTCAAGGTCAAGTAAAATGTCTAATTCACGTCACGTTATCAGCTACAAGTTTAGATATTGTTGTCACAACCACTTGAAACTTGGTTCATATTTGAGTGAAAGAAAATCCACGCCAACTAATACATGTTAAGAGCAGAGGTCAAGGTCAAGATTGGGCCAAAGGTTGAGAAATAAGCTGCCGTGGTGTAAGTCTGCGCTCTACCGAGTCTCACTAGTTTATGCAAGGCTTCTTCAGGTGAATAGTATATTTTAGCACTGAATTTATAGTTTTTATTTGGTCATGAAACCCATCTTGAGCTTAGTTTGTTCAGAGATATGTTGGCATCTATTTCTTAGACAATACCAAGATAATTTACAGACAGACAGACAGACAGACAGACAGACAGACAGACAGACAGACAGACAGACAGACAGACAGACAGACACACATATATATATATATATATATATATATATATATATATATATATATATATATATATATACATACATACATACATACATGTACATATACATATATATACGTATAATTTGCATACTTTTATAAATATGCATATAAATAAATAAACCTATTATAACATCACGAACAAAAAAAATTTCTTCAAAAGGAACTCGGTCGGTAAATATTTAATTACCCAGGCTGTTTTCTTCCCTTCATTAACCACGCAGAAGGTTGCATGTCAATCACAGCATTAACCTCAGCAGCCTAATTATCAAAAGATACATAGCTTGCCAATAATTACAAAACATAAAATGGAGAAGAAGAAGAATGGTTATCAATCATAATTTCAGGCTACAAAGAATATTACAAAGCAAGGGAGCTAAAAAGGTTACAGTAGGGCCCTTTATCCAATCTGGATATAGTAAAAGGGGGAGGGGGGGGGGCTATAAAAGCCTGGTGGATATGTTTCGAGTATGTAGGAAGGGTTCGAGTAGCTGCTCGTATTAGACTTTAATTGATGGCTGTTTCCAT
>NC_090751.1:94842265-94849787 GCF_036898095.1 Palaemon carinicauda | reverse complement strand
TAAAAAGGATATAAATCATTTTTTCTCTAGGCATCTAATAAAAATATATAAGCCGGAATGTTAAAAAAGAAAAGAGAAAAAAAAAAATAAAATAAAATAAAATATATAACAGAATCTATGGGCATCTAATAAAATATACCAGCCCTATATATAAATATATATATATATATATATATATATATATATTGTACGAAACCGTGGTACGTGTACGTACCAGGAATTCGTGTTGGTGCACTAAAAATTTGAGTACTTGTTTCTGACAAAGGTAACAATTATTCTTTATCAAGTTACCGAATCATATGTAAGTCAGAATTTATTTTGTTTTTTGGTACCATGTAATCATTTGCTAGCAATGTACCATATATATGATCTTGGTTTTATCATGCTTTTTTCTTTTTTCTTTTTGCTTTTGGTAATATCTTTTTTGTATGCATTATTGTTATCATTTTTTGATGTGCCTATTGGACATTCGTCCTCAGTTGATTATGGCTAAAGTTAAACAAAGAATAATGCGTATGTCCAGTCACACCTAATAACCATGTTTCGGCTTGTTGTTAATTTTTGTAAAAAAATTGAGATAGCTGGCCGAGCTTATGTAATGATTAGAATAGTTAATAATACATGTTAAAACAAATGACGTAATATGTCATGTTGGTTGGAAGAGCTAACCCTGGGATTTGCTGTAGTCATTCAAAATTGTAAACAGGACGTATAATGCTAACCTCGGCAAATTGACATTCTTTCTTAACGTCAACACATTGTCTCCTCGTGTGAAAGTTTGTTACGTCACCGGATGCAGGTGTCTTCCGATTTCCGTCACGTGGCTAAATTAAACCAAGCATACGATATCGTGATATCGATAATTTATTCAGTTCATATCTAAACTTCACCAGAATTGGTCAATCTGGACCAACACAGCTTCCTCCAGTGATGGAGATGTTTTAACTCTGTTGTTTTATAGAATAAAACTTAAAAAACTATTAAGATGTATTCAGTTAATCCATTTAAATATATAGAATAAAACTTAAAAAACTATTAAGATGTATTCAGTTAATCCATTTAAATACATCTGAAAACAACTCATACTCAAATGTGTGCTTAAGACAGTAGCACGCCAATATTATGTATATATATATATATCTAATATATATATATATATATATATATTAGTACTATATATATATGTATATATATATATATATATATATATGTATATATATATGTGTGTGTATATATATATATATATATATATATATATTATATTAAAGTATATATATATATATATATGTAATTATATGTATATATATATGTATGTATATATATATATATATATATATATGTATATGTATATGTATATTATATATGAATATATATATATATATATATATACATATATATATGTATATGTATATGCATATGTATATATATATATATATATATATATGTATATATATATGTATATGTATATATATATATATATATATATGTATATGTATATGTATATATATATTTTTGGGCTCAAGCCATGTCGTCCTGATGGAAGTTCCTATAGGGTAGCTTCCTAGGGTATATTACAACTACGGCGATATTCCCAGAGAATTTACCTTAAGGTACCAGAATTCTAACTCCTGGAGCGAGTATCCCTCGTGAAAGGGATATCGCGACATATCAGAGGACGTATTCTAGACACGTCCACATGGCAATCTACTACCTAAAAGAGATCGTCTCGTAAGAGGGAGATTGACGAGATACGAATTCGGGAAGAAAAAGGGGGGAGCCGCTCCCAAGGCCTCCCAATCCCCCGATTCGTATGCGTGCCTGGCGCCAATCCTGGCGCCATCTGTATTCCTTTTTGCGTAGCTTAACAACTCGGTGTTTTTTCCTGTTTTTCTCGCAAATCTTGGATTTATTCAGCTTTTCATGGCTTCTCCGTCTTCGTTGGCCTCGATAAGTTGAGTATAGTGTCTGTTATGTATAAATGTAGGGCTCTTGGTAAATATTTTGAGTGATTAATAGGATTAATCTTTGATACAAGAGCCGTAGCCTACCAGAGGTGTCCCTGGACACTGTCACTCGCTAGGTATAAATTAGTTAGTCAGAGTGACATTCCTGGTTGTTTTGCTTAATAAATTTTAGCTATTTAGCGTTACATAGGATTTCCTTTCGTGCTTAGTATTATTTGGCGAAGTATTCGGCATTCTGTCCTACGCTAGGCCATGTAGCCTAGTCGTTTTGGTCCTAGTACTTAATGCATGATTTTGGTTTTTCCGAGTGTAATTAAAAGTTTATTAAAGCTTTAGGCTATATTTATACAATTTAGACTGTGTGGAATATTTCCAAGATTGTATACGTGAGAGTTTCGGTGAATTAGGTAATCGATTCTCTTGGTGCCTAGGTTAATTGCTTATGGAGCCTTAGTATACTTTATTATTCTCCCCGGTTGCTTTCTTTTCTTCGGAGAAGGTATGCAATCCCTTTCCCTCTGTTTAAGCCTTGGGCTTATCCCTAAGTGGTTTTTTCCGAATTTATTTTCGATTAAACTATACTAGGGTGTTACTGTACCTTCCTGTTCCAGCAAAGTCTGGTTCAAAGAGAGGACAGAACAACAGAGTTTTTTTAGTCTGGTCCGTGTTGTCTGGCTTGGGGCAGAGTTCCCCTCGCTGACCTAACACTTTTAAAAGGGAGCTTAGCTCCCTTAGGTCACTATCGAAGGTTTCTGTAGTATGATTCCTCCTTTGTGATCGACCAGACTAAAGTCCTGTTGCTGTTCTTGGGGAGGATAAAATCTTCCCTTGGGAATAGCAACGCCTTCCTTGCTTTGGTGCTTTGGAAGCTGGCAAGTATTGCTGGCCCTTTCCCTTAGATCTCCCTTAGGCTAAGACAGAGTTCTTGGCTGCGGGTGATCTGTCACTAAAGCAAGGTTGGCAGGACCCTTTTGTCCCTTCCCCCTCTATCTCCGTAATGGCCTTGCCATTACTGTACTGTACCCTGCCGGCCGGCAGAGCTGGCCGGCAGGGGTATTACTGTACTGTACGTCATTCTACTTCTGGACCTAGTATAGGTTGGGATATGGAATTGACTAAGGCCATTGCCGGCCGGCTGAGATGCTGGCCGGCAAGGACCTTATGTTTTCGAGTGCTGCCCGGACCTCTCTTGGTCCCTCATCCATGCCTGCCGACAGAGCCGGACGGCATTGGTCAAGGAAGCCTGAATTAAGTTTCTCCCCTTCCTTATATGCACTCTTTCGGTTGCCGGGCTTTGGGGGTCGTGTACACTCTTATCCCGGCATCCATTCTATTTTCTTCTAGTGCTGTACTGTCCCGGCTGCCGGCCTATGAGGCAGACAGCCGGGCAGGTGTAGTCTTCTGGTTCTTTTGCTGCCGGCTGGCATTGGTCTTGTACCTTTGCCGGCCGGCTTATGTCAGTCCTTGTCTGCCGGTCACCAAGAGTGTGGCCGGCAGCTAGGTACTACCTTGTGTAGTTACTGGCCGGCAGTCATTGCCGGCCAACACTGGCTGTTGCTGGCCGGCAGTTACTGCCGACGGCACAAGCATTTGAACCAGAAGGCTGCCGCCCTATAGCTGTTAAGTAGTATACTTTAAAGCTAATTGTGGTGTGTGCCGGCCGGCAAAGGCAGGCCGGCACACATCCTCCTATACTGTACTAGTATTCTTCTGTATAGCATATACAGTAAGAAGAAAACTATAGTAAAAGTTTAGGTACAGCACTGTATCTTCTAACACTATTGTGTTTTCTTGCACAGCCCTTTGCTGTTGCCCTCAGACAGGAAGCAGAGTCTTCCCCGTCTATTATCCAGGATTTTAAAATCATTGCCTAGGTGTGAGCTCCACCTGTTTCCTCTGGAAACCTTGCATTGGTTACTCTAGTAGAGATATACCAATTTTGATTTTATTATCTGGAAAGCTGCAACAATGGGTTGTGAAGGAAACACAAATGTGTGTCTTTCCTTTATGAATTGTTATGCTATACTATGCATATCCAGTCATACATAGTTCACTTGATACTCATGGAAATTTTTTCTCTTTACAGGAGGACCCTCCGAAGTGCGGAAATGTTTTCTGCAATGTCCGTAGCAGGACCTCTGCGGACATGAGTGTTGTAGGAGACACGCAGCATGCGCTGTCTCCAAGGATGATCTCCAGTATTGGGACCCTCAGGTATGTACTGTATGCACTAACCTGATTACTGAGGCTTTTGATTCCCCTAGAACGGCGGAATCAAGGGATATAGCTAGGGAAAAGCTCCGTACTTGGGTAAGGGGCTTCAAGAAGAACACCTCTGGCCCTTATCTTCCTAGTGAGAAGATGAGGGCGTATCTTTTTCCCCAGGCATCAGCTGAAGCAGTGATTCCCCAGCCTCAAGAGGAGATCCCCCAAGACCTAGTCCAGGTGGACGAGGAAGTCGCAGATGCGATGCAAGACATCCAGTTGTGTGACAGGATGTCTGATGTGGACGAAGGTTTGGAAGAAGACCTCCTGGCAGAAGGTCAGGATCAAGTTCAAACCCCGGATGTCGCAGAGGATGGGGTCGACGAGGTGTCGGCTACTCCGGTTCAGATGCCGGAGCCCATCCCCTCAACATCCGCTGGTCTCCCAGTAGAACTGGGACAGGCTCTCTCTTCGATTGTTGGAATGATCCAACAAATGCAGAAGGAGAATCAGGAGAAGGCGGCTGCAATGGAACTGCGTATGCAGTCCCTAGCAGAATCACATGGGCCCCGGAAAAGGCTCAATGTGAAAGACCTTCCCATATGCTCAGACGCTAACCCATGGAGGTATGCTGAGCACATGCCAATGACGACTGGTAAGATCGTCATTTCGGATAAGCTGGGTTCAGTTCTCCTAGAGGAGGTAGAATTCTGGCCCAGCAAGGCATCATATCCGGACTGCTATGTCCGGCTGAGAAAAGAACCAGCTTCAAGGGAGGAGACAGAGCCGAAAGAGGTCATTATTATGGACCATGCTAAGGCTCAAGCCCTACTTTCATCCTCGATGAAAGAGAGGGGCTTCTCGAATTCGAAGGTAGCAGCATTGAGCAAGAAGCTCCCTTCTTTTGTGTCCTCTTCTGATAGAGCCTTCCCCTTTTTACAAAAAGGGTTTGCGGCTGTCCTAAAGGCAATCGAGGCCGGCAAGCCTTGCCCCTCCCTGGAGGAGTGTAAACCCTTGTCGCTGGCTCTGCCTATGGACCACAAGGACTGGAAGGATGTCCATCTGACATTCTCAGTGGGAAAGTTGGAGGCTGATATTGCCGGACGGCAATTCGGCGAGGACCTCCCCAAGTTGTCCGAATTTCTTTTACGAAGAGAGTTCGAGACAAAAGAAAGACTGGCTGCCTCAATGTCTCATCAGACTACTCTTGAGACGATGGCAAGTGACCCTAAGGTCCATGAAATGTTCATGGTTGTGGCTAAGTCTCACCTAGCCACAGTGACGAAGGACCTTTATGGCTTCGTCAAGGCAAGGAGAGCTTGCAGGGAGTTTGTGTTCACCGGGGCTTCGGTGAGACACGAGCCAAGGAAGTTAATATCCTCCAACATTTGGGGAAAAGACCTTTTCCCTACCGATGTGGTCAAAGAGGTTGTTGATAAGGCCGCCGTGGAGAATAGAAACCTTCTCCAGAAGTGGGGCCTGGCTATCAAAAGAAAATCTTCCCCGGATGAGGGTCCTCAACCTAAGAGGAAGAATATGAGGACTAGGCTACCGTCTCGGCCCAGCCAAGCCTTATAGACAGCAACAGCAACTGCAATTGCCTTTGCCTCCAGTGCCCCAGATGGTGGCACAAACCCCGACTACTTTTCAGTGGGTACCCCAGGCTGTGCCAGGTCAGTCAACCACATTCACCCCAACGTTCGAAGGACAGTCTTCTTCCTTTCGTGCAAAGCCTAGAGGAGCAGCCAGAGGCTCGTCTAGGCGCCCCTCAAGGGGAAGGGATTCAGAGGTGGTCGTGGTCAAGGAGGCAAGACCTCAGGACGGCAGTCCAAGTGAAACGATACCGGTAGGAGGGAGACTAATGAAATTTTGGGATCGCTGGACCTTCGATCCCTGGGCCCAAAGCCTACTCAAGAATGGACTGGGTTGGAGCTGGTACAGCACTCCACCCCCATGCCTTCGGTTTTTCCAACACTCCACCCCCATTTTGGAGGAGTACGTTCAAGAACTGTTGGAGAAAAATGTGATCCGAAAGGTGAAGTCCATCAAATTCCAAGGGAGGCTGTTTTGTGTTCCCAAGAAAGACTCGGAAAAGCTCAGAGTCATTCTGGACTTGTCACCACTCAACAAGTTCATAGTGAATTGCAAATTCAAGATGCTAACACTGCAACACATAAGGACCTTACTGCCCAAGAGGGCATACTCAGTCTCTATAGACTTGTTAGACGCCTATTGGCACATCCCGATCAGCCGTCGACTCTCCCCCTACCTAGGGTTCAGGCTACAACGGAAACTGTACGCCTTCAGAGCCATGCCATTCGGGCTAAACATAGCCCCAAGGATTTTCACGAAGCTTGCGAGCGCAGCTCTCAAACAATTACGCCTAAAGGGAATTCAGGTAGTAGCCTACCTGGACGACTGGCTGGTGTGGGCAGCATCCGAGACCGAATGCTTACAAGCTTCCAGTCAGGTGATCCAGTTCCTAGAGTACCTAGGCTTCAAGATCAACAAGAAAAAGTCTCGACTTTCTCCATCCCAAAAGTTCCAGTGGCTGGGAATCCACTGGGACCTTTTGTCACACAGTTTCTCCATCCCAATGAAGAAAAGGAAGGAGATAGCGGGCTCTGTCAAGAGACTTCTAGATTCCAAATGGATATCAAGACGCGAACAGGAGAGGGTACTAGGTTCTCTCCAGTTTGCTTCAGTGACAGACCCAGTGCTAAGAGCACAGCTAAAGGATGCAACCGGAGTTTGGAGAAGGTATGCATCAACGCTGCGAAGAGACCTGAGAAGACCAGTGCCGCCTCGGCTACGTACTCTTCTCAGACCTTGGTCCCAAGCCAGACATCTAAAGAAGTCGGTTCTTCTTCAGCCACCTCCCCCGTCGATGACGATTCACTCAGACGCCTCAAAGGAGGGATGGGGAGGTCACTCTCATCGGAAAAAAGTCCAGGGGACTTGGTCCAAGCTATTCAGGACCTTTCATATAACTTTCTAGAAGCTATGGCAGTGCTCCTTACCTTAAAGAAAGTCTCCCCGCGTCACTCGATCCACATAAGATTGGTGACAGACAGCGAGGTGGTTGTGAGATGCTTGAATCGACAAGGGTCGAGGTCACCACCTCTCAACCAAGTGATGTTAGCCATTTTCCGATTGGCAGAAAAGAAGAAGTGGTACCTGTCGGCAGTTCACCTTCAAGGAGTCCGCAATGTGACAGCGGACGCTCTATCCAGGTTCACACCGATAGAGTCGGAATGGTCCTTAGACGCAGGATCATTTTCCTTCATTCTGAATCAAGTCCCAGAACTGCAAATAGACCTCTTTGCGACGAAAGACAACAAGAAGTTGCCCCT
>NC_090751.1:94824765-94837265 GCF_036898095.1 Palaemon carinicauda | reverse complement strand
TATCAAACTTCACCTTATCTCCCCATCTAATTCTCTGCCTCCTCTTCATATTTTTCACTCTTACACGCTCCTCCCAAGCCCTCCTCACTCTTCCCTACCATCCATTCTTAACACGTCCCCACACCATCTCGGTCGTGTCACTCGTATCTGTATTCTTGACTACTCCCGCCATTATTCTTAGTTTATTATTTTCCAATCTTTGAAACCCTGATTTTCTCATAATCCATCTTACCATTCTCATCTTTGTTCACCTCGCCTCTCAGTTACCACCTAACTTGCGGCTCGCACATTGGTGACACCGGAGTGGCCAGCTCACCAATGTGAAGTGAAATGCAACCAACTTTATTTCAACAGACAGTGAACTTATATACAAGAGCCTTCAATGGAAGAAGGTCATACAAATCTAAACCTTAAAGGCCCAAGTTACTAATCCATACATTAACACGGGGTCTTAATGCTGGATCTTAGCATATTTCTTATTGTACATATATCAATCTGGCTCATCAATCGTAGCTATGACATTTTCTGAGAGGATTTTATTATTTAGATTTCTTCTTAATTTTATTCTTTATTTGTTCTTTAGAATGTTGTTTACATGCTTCATATTCGTAGCCCTAGAAAGATGTGATAATGCCAATTACGAAGCGTTGGTATTAATAAAGAGATTTTAAGAACTACTACTACTATCCCTATCCACATGAGAAATGTATATGTATATATGTATGAATGCATATGCATGTATGTGTATACATACACATATATTTGTACATATATTATATATACTTGCGTATATATATACATATATATATATATATATATATATATATATATATATATATATATATATATATATATTATATATATATATATATATATATATATATATATATATATATATAATGCACACGCTATACCACACATACTTTGAATTGAAGATAACCACATATTTACCTTTATGAAAAATACGTAGAAAATTTTATATCCATGCTATCACTACATTTATTAGGACTAGACTATCATGGACAATATTTGTTCACAATTCACTTGTAGAGTTTCATAAGCAAAACTTTATAAACTAGTAATTATTTTTCACCTGGTTTCTACCTCTATTGATTTTAAAATCATATAAATACAAAATTGCATTTTCACGAGCAATAAAGACATATTTGAAATAATGTAATGGTTTTTGTTCAATTTATTATACTTCAGTTAGAAAAAAACCGTAATTTTAATAGGGAATTCGTAAAAAATATACTATCCTCAACCATATTTCAGTAAAATTCAGGCGACTGTAGTTTTACCTTTGTCATTATCTTTTACGGGTTGGTAACTGAAATATCACTCTTTTACGTCATATTAGTTTTTCAACGGTACAAATAATGGAATAAATGTTTCCAGACATTTATCGCTCTTTTAATGTAAGTTTTTAACAGTGTAGGTATGTCGTTAATTCTAATAGACATACCTTCTCTATCGTGAGGCTTAATATTACACAGTATTCTAGAAGTTTTATTCAAACTATGACAAGTTGTGAAATTATCTTGCTAATCAGATAGTTGAATCGGTTTAACTTTAAAAGTTCAAATTTCACAGCCAATGTTTTTATGTAGAACAAGCTAACACAAGTCTTTTTATAGTTTATATATAAAAATACCTGTTTTAATGTGGTTACCGTTCTTAAAATGTGTTTATTAGGTTAACGTAAAATTATTTCTTTATTTTATTTAAATCAGCCTTGTTTTTCTTTTTAAGTTAAAGTATTTTTGTTGCTTGTTTACTATAGTGTTAATGTAAGTGGCTCTCCGATTGTTGAATAGTGTTTTGCGCCTCCTCCTCCTCCTTTGTGTATTAGTGGACTATCGTTTTAACGATTGTTTTTTTTTTTTGCTGTGAGTGTTGATGAACGCTGGGAAGGTGATGAGTGGACATGGTCGACCAGTGAAGGCAGTTCGGGCCTTGACAAGCTCTCACCGACACTATTTCCCGTCTCAGCATTCATGGTGTCTTGGAGGACGACTTTGGCAATTACCTTCGCACTCCTGATGAGTGTTTAGCAGATGCTCTGTCATCTGCGACGGTAGTTTTCTGCTACTTGTTCCCGTCGGAGGATTTGTACGGAATTGTGTCGACGCTGTTTCCCGACACTGAACCTTGATATTACTGGCCGTATTCCTCCATGTCCAGCTGTGTACGAGTGTGAGAGCAAACTGGCTCGTGAGGTGATAAGTAGGGAGGCTGACGCCAGGTAAGACAAATTATCGTTCCTCTTTTATAGGGAAGTGGATTGCCCCTTCAATGCCTGGCGTACAGTTTTACCCTTCAGTTATAGCGGCTTGATGGATTAAGTACGGCCCTGTATTCAACTCCCCTTCTGTACTTCACTTGAGGTGAAGTTATATATATTATTAATTGTCTAATTCTTATATATACGAGTTCTATTGCTATGTTGTGTAACTGTTTAATTTTGTATTGTTTAGTTTTGTAAGATAGGTAGGAATATTAAGGTTTTCGTTGTTTTCATCTCCTACTTCCTTCTTCCTTTTTATTATTAGGTTATTGACTTTGGCTAGCTGTATTTTGGATCCACCTCGTTATTATTAAGTGTTTTCTCTCTTGAAATTTTCTCATGTTTAGGGCTTAGTGTATTAGCTTTAGGTTATTTTCTTGTGAGTTCCCGAGAACCATTATTTGTTGTCTTGAATATGTGTAAGTGTATTTAATCTCACAAGGTTGATTTAAGTTATTGTTCTTGTTTATAATAAATATTGTTAAGTTTTCTTGGGTCTTTGTTTCCGTCTTTCCTTATCACTGACGTATTTTTACCGACTGCAATCCATGAGAATTAAGAACCTGCATTACAACCTGGTAGGTTGTAACAGTTGGCGACCGTGACAGGATTGCACTCGGGTGTACTCGGTGGTTTGGTTGGCGGATCGGTGCTCAGTGAATTTACCAATATTTGTTATTGTTTAGTGTGTTGCCTTACTCCCCCTTTAATTTTGAAATCATGGGTGAATATGTTTTTGATCCCGCAGAATTTTTAGGATCAGCAGATTGTCTTAGGCATCTTCCTGTATTAAGTAAAGAGTGTTTGGTGAGTTGTGCTCGCTGGTTAGGTGTCCCACTTAGGGCTGCGAACACTAAGGCCCAGTTGTTGTTAGCTGTAGAGAGTAAGGTAGCTCAGGGTATGGCTGAAGGAGAGAATTTAGCTAGAGATTTTGACAGTGTTGATGATAGTGGTTCGGAGCGTGAGGATAGTGTGATTGATGATGTGAGTGTGAATCCAGGCCTTTCTTTGTTTGAGGACCCCCCTCGTACTGGAACTATTTTTGAAGGAAATGCTAAATTGCAAGATAAAGGTAACGTGTCTACAAACCCATTTGTTGTAGAAAAATCTGTCCCAGAGAATGTAGTTCCAGTGCAGCCTGTGTTGTCCCAAGAGGACTATGAATATAGATTAATTTGCAAGAGGATAGAGTTAGTGAAACTTGAGTTTGAGGAGAACGAGAAGGTGCGGAGACATGAACTAGAGATGGCTAAAGTAAATTTGGAGTTGGCTAAATTACAAAATGTTCCTAATAAATTGAGTACTCCTTGTGGTCCATATGTCGATAAATTTAATATAGGGGGCAGCTTTGAAGTTAGTCCCTGTATTTGACGAAAAAGATGTGCCGGAATTTTTTAAAGCATTTGAACGGGTAGCTACCAGGTTGTCTTGGCCCGCCGAGATGTGGACAGTCTTAATTCAGTGTAGGCTGGTGGGCAAGGCAATCAGGGTTTATAATTCTTTGGAGGAGGGCGTAGCCCGTGATTATGGTAAAGTAAAGGCGTTGGTCCTCAAGGCTTATGATCTTGTCCCTGAGGCCTATCGTCTAAAATTTAGAAATTTTAGCAAGCATGCTTCCATTTCATATGTTGAGTTTGCTAGGCTCAAGGAGGAGCAATTTGATAATTGGCTGAAGAGTCGTCAGGTAGTCTCTTTCTCCTCCTTGAGGGAATTAATGTTATTGGAAGAATTTAAGAAATATTGTAGTAAAGAACTGAGGATATACTTGAAGAGGTGAAAGCAGCTAACCTAAGTAAAGCGGCTCAGATTGCCGATGAATTTATTTTAACCCATCGAGCAGGGTCCGGCAATTTTGGGTCTCAGGGTTTAGATTTCCAGTCTGCCAAGCCAAATGATGGTAATAATAAATCTAATAATGTAGCTAACAACAGGGTAAAGCATTCAGGTGTTCCAACCTATTATAGGAATGAAAAGACTCAGGGAAATATTTCAAATGGAGAGCCCTCTAGATTCTTCTCCAAAAACAGGGTAGTGTCTGGTAATGTGAGCAAAGGTAATGGGACCTGTTTTTGGTGCAATAAGCCTGGACATTATCAAGCTCAGTGTAATGCCAGGAGGAGGTATCTGGAGAGAAATAATAACAATATTGACAATCCTATATCTGTAATAACAAATAAGACTATTCCTAACACCCCCAAGGTTGAGAATCCACCGGTAACCGGAAGGTAGCAATGTAAATAGTGGTGATGACAGCAATGTAAAACCAACTGGTAATAGACCTTCATGACTCTATGATAAATATATATGGCCTGGTAGACTGGTTACGAATTCAGGAATTCTAAAGGTAAAATTTTTTGCGAGACACAGGGTCAGCTCGTTCTTTAGTATTAAGGGAATCTTTAAATGGTTTAGTTGAATATTCAGGGAATTACGTGATTCTGGGAGGTTTCCCGAATACTGTGGTTTCAGCTCCATTGGTGGAAGTTGAATTATCATTCCCTGGGTATAATGAGGTAACAGAGTTGGCTGTGGTGGAGAAACTCCCTATTCCAAATATAGATGGTATTTTAGGAAATGAGCATGGTAGACCATAGGGGTCTGGAATTATTCCCTATTGTGACTGTGAATGCTTGTCCTGTGACGGTGGTGACTCGGGCCTCCGCTAAGGCAGCTGATTTGATAAATGATGATGACTTAGATTTAAGTAGTTTAGAAGTAGAGTTAGAAAGGCCCGGGCCAGTAGGTAGTCTAGTAGTACTAGTAATATCTTGCAACTTGATTGGGACCGTTTAACGTTTATTGAGGCTCAGAAACAAGAGTTTGATTTTGAGTTGGGTGACACAGCCGATTTACTAAACCGAGGTTTTGTGTAATGAAAGGTTTGTTATATCGAATTAGTCGTCCATCTACACATGATCTGAACAAAACTTCTCGAGTTGAACAAATTGTGGTTCCCTCACAATTTAGGGAGTCTGTTTTGAAGTTGTCACATGATGATTCTTTTTCTGGTCACTTTGGAGTATTTAAGACGTTCAAAAGATTAGCAAAATGTTTTTGGTGGCCAGGATTGAAATCATCAGTAAAACAATTTGTTAGTAATTGCGAGGTTTGTCAGGTGATGGGAAAGCCCAATCAAGTGATCCCTAAAGCTCCTCTAAATCCCATTCCTGCAATTGGGGAACCTTTTGTGGAATTGGTTTATAGATGTGGTGGGGCCTTTGCCCAGAACAAAGGACTGGGTTTACTCATCTCCTGACCATCATGGACCGAGCTTCTAGATTTTCCTGAAGCATTCCCAATGAAAAAGATAACTTCCAATGCAGTATTTGAGAAGCTTGTTGAATTTTTCTCCCGATACGGACTTCCTCGTAAAATTCAGACCGACTGTGGGACGAATTTTACGAGTAAGGTATTTAGGGGTAAGTGTGCTGCAACTGGCCATTCAGTGCACTACCAGCGTACCTTACCATCCCGAGAGTCAGGGTGTGGTGGAAAGATTCCACCAGACACTTAAATCAGTTTTAAAAAAATACTGCTATGAACAAGGAGAGGATTGGGAGAAGGGACTTCCCTTTGCTCTCTTTGCCATAAGGAACCATCCAAATGCATCTACAGGTGTAGCTCCCTTTGAGCTGATCTATGGGCACAAAGTACGTGGTCCGTTGGAAATTTTCATGAATTGTTATCATCTGGGCAGAAAAAGGAACTTAATGTGATGAAATTTGTAGAGAATTTACGGAAAAAGTTAGCAATTGCGTGGAAATTTGCAAGAGAAAATTTGGCTTCCTCCCAAGTAATCATGAAATCAAATTTTGATAAGAAAACCAAGGTGCGATCGTTTGAGCCTGGGGAATTGGTATTGGTGTTGAGTACAGACTCAGACAATTTCCTTGAGCCAAGGTATAAGGGGCCCCTGGAAGGTTTTGAGAAAATTGTCTGAAGTGAATTATGAAATTGAAGCCCCCGGGACCAAACGAAAGTGCCGGTCTTTCATATTAATAGATTAAAATCTTATATTTCAGGTGGTAGGGATCCTTTAGCTATAGTGTGTGAACCTGTGTCCTGTAGAAGTAGAGTCTCCGGAGGATAACTTTGAGGACTTGGTTGGTCAGGTATCTTCTGATGCTCTCTTTAATAACGTTCAAAATCTAGAGGTTTTGAAAAGAGAGCTGGACCATCTGGAAGTTACCCAGAAAAGGGACATTATTAATTTAATCTGTTCTTTTCCAGAAATATTTCTTAGTTCGCCAGGTAGGACGAGGTTGCTTCAGCATGATGTGGATGTGGGCAGTGCTTCTCCCGTAAAGGCAGAGTCCCTTATCGACTAAATCCAGTGAAAAGGGACATAGTCGAGGAGGAAATAAAGTATATGCTGAAACACGGACCTCATCCAACCTTCGATAAGTCCTTGGAGCTCTCCGATAGTTTTAGTTAAAAAGTCTGATGGAAAGTACAGAATGTGTGTGGATTACCGTAAAGTTAATGCCATACCAAAAATGACCTCTTTTCCTTTGCCTCGCATTGACGACTGTCTCGATCAGATAGGGTCTGCAAAATTCATAACCAAGTTGGATTTGCTGAAAGGGTATTGGCAAGTGCCCCTGTCTGATCGAGCCCGGGAAATTTCCGCATTTGTAACTCCCTTTGGGCTTTACGAATGTAAAGTGATGCCCTTTGGGATGAAAAATGCTGCATGCACCTTTCAGAGGCTTATGAACAGAGTCATTTGTGGGTTGAAAGGCACTGAGATTTATATTGATGATTTAGTTGTTCACCAGCAATGATTGGCAAAACTCATATAGTAAGATTGAGAAAAGTGTTTGAAGCTTTGAGGGATGCCGGTCTTGTTGTGAACTTGGGTAAGTGTGAATTTGGTAAGCCAAAGTGTGCTATTTGGGTCATGAGGTTGGTTTGGGTCAGGTAGCCCCTAAACAGCCAATCTCGATGCCATTTTAAATTTGAAGAGGCCGAGTAATGTCAGAGAAGTTCGGAGAGATCCCTTGGAATGACGGGTTATTATAGAAGGTTTGTGCGAAACTTCTCGGACATTTGCTCAGTCCCGCTTACTAAGTTATTGGAGAAAGGACAGAAGTTTGCGTGGTCTCCTCAACTGTGAGGAGTTCTTTCATTAAACTCAAGCTGGTGCTGATATCAAACCCAATATTAATATCCCCTGATTTTCAGAAACCTTTCATTATCGCGGTGGATGCTAGTGATGTGGGCATTGGAGGTGTTCTCTTTCAGAGAAATGGGGCTGGAGAGGTACTTCCCGTGTCTTACTTAGCCGTAAACTATTGGCAGCAGAGAGGCGGTATTCAACTATCGAGAAGGAGGCCTTGGCCTTGGTTCGTACTTTGTTACATTTTAAACCCTATGTGACCAATTTCTCCTTCCCGATAGAGATTTGGACTGACCACAATCCTCTAGTGTTCATAGAAAGGATGAAAGGGTCCAATCAGAGAATTTTGAGATGGCTTTGCAGTTGCAGGAATTCACTCTGGTTATAAAACATATTAAGGGATCGGAGAACCGCATTCCTGATGGCCTTTCTCGTATGTAATCTTGGCTTTTTGTCCCCTCCCTCGCCCTTCTCGTGTCTTCGTGGGGTTTGTATAAAACTATTTTTCCATAGTAAAATCTAATGGCCAGTCTGGGTGTGCGTATGAATGAGTCCCTTATCTTAGAGTTTAGTTTATATGTAGGTTTGGTTAAGTGCGTTGTTTTTGTATGTTCAACCTTAGTAAGGACTATCAATTTTTTCCTATTATTTTGTACTCGTTGGAGGTATAGTTTAGCCTTTAATTTAAGAGTCCCCATTTTCTGATTTGGTAAGTCTTCTTCGTGAAGCTATGTGTTTCTTTTTCTTTTTGGCATATGTATTGTTATATTTATAACTTCTTTTCAGGTTTTGTATTTCCGTAACATTGTTAATTAATTTTCTTTCAGCATTTTTACAGTATTTAATTTAAAAAAAAAAATGTATTCTATGTGAATAATTTTTTTTTGTTTTGGGGGAGGAAGGTATTAGGTTAACGTAAAATATTTCTTTATTTTATTTAAATCAGCCTTGTTTTTCTTTTTAAGTTAAAGTATTTTTGTTGCTTGTTTACTATAGTGTTAATGTAAGTGGCTCTCCGATTGTTGAATAGTGTTTTGCGCCTCCTCCTCCTCCTTTGTGTATTAGTGGACTATCGTTTTAACGATTGTTTTTTTTTTTGCTGTGAGTGTTGATGAACGCTGGGAAGGTGATGAGTGGACATGGTCGACCAGTGAAGGCAGTTCGGGCCTTGACCAAGCTCTCACCGACACTATTTTCCCGTCTCAGCATTCATGGTGTCTTGGAGGACGGACTTTGGCAATTACCTTCGCACTCCTGATGAGTGTTTAGCAGATGCTCTGTCATCTGCGACGGTAGTTTTCTGCTACTTGTTCCCGTCGGAGGATTTGTACGGGGAATTGTGTCGACGCTGTTTCCCGACACTGAACCTTGATATTACTGGCCGTATTCCCTCCATGTCCAGCTGTGTACGAGTGTGAGAGCAAACTGGCTCGTGAGGTGATAAGTAGGGAGGCTGACGCCAGGTAAGACAAATTATCGTTCCTCTTTTATAGGAAGTGGATTGCCCTTCAATGCCTGGCGTACAGTTTTACCCTTCAGTATAGCGGCTTGATGGATTAAGTACGGCCCTGTATTCAACTCCCCTTCTGTACTTCACTTGAGGTGAAGTTTATATATATTATTAATTGTCTAATTCTATATATACGAGTTCTATTGCTATGTTTGTGTAACTGTTTAATTTTGTATTGTTTAGTTTTGTAAGATAGGTAGGAATATTAAGGTTTTCGTTGTTTTCATCTCCCTACTTCCTTCTTCCTTTTTATTATTAGGTTATTGACTTTGGCTAGCTGTATTTTGGATCCACCTCGTTATTATTAAGTGTTTTCTCTCTTGAAATTTTCTCATGTTTAGGGCTTAGTGTATTAGCTTTAGGTATTTTCTTGTGAGTTCCCGAGAACCATTATTTGTTGTCTTGAATATGTGTAAGTGTATTTAATCTCACAAGGTTGATTTAAGTTATTGTTCTTGTTTATAATAAATATTGTTAAGTTTTCTTGGGTCTTTGTTTCCGTCTTTCCTTATCACTGACGTATTTTTACCGACTGCAATCCATGAGAATTAAGAACCTGCATTACAAACCTGGTAGGTTGTAACAGTGTTATATTACTTTTTCATTACTTCTCGTAATTTATTTACTTATTTCTTTTCCTCACTGGGGTGTTTTCCCTGTTGGACCCCTTGGTCATTTGGCATCCCGATTTTCCAACTAGGGTTGTAGCTTAGCTAGTAATAATAAGAGAGATTCAAATGCTTTTCAAATTAGGGTTGTAGTTTATATATTATTAATAATAAGCGAGATTCAAATGCTCTTCGAATTAGGGTTGTAGTTTAGCTATTAATAATAAGCGAGATTCACATGCTTTTCGAATTAGGGTTGTAACTTAGCTAGTAATAACAATAAGAGATTCACATTCTTACGTCATTGGATATTATCCCTTCTACAGGGAATGGGTAATTGGCTGGAAATCTATAAAAATAGTGACAGAAACATCGCTTGGGTATGATAATGTGAAACAGTAAAATATAATATCGTTGCAATATTTATAGAAAATAGGATACATAGACATATCCTTATGGTCGCCTAACATTCGCATGGCAGCATATCGATCCCCGCCCAGGACCGTGATTCAAGCTGTTATTGGGGAGGCCACTGCTATATTCGGGCAACATAGTGGGGCGTTGGGCTTGCGCGGCTGACGTTCTGGTGAGCATTTATTATGATAAAACTAGAACAGAAACCAGAAACCATTGCCCCTTATACCATTTTCATTACTACAGTTACATAAATTAAATATTAAGTCTTTTTATTCCTATAATTTATATATACTGTAGCTTGCCAAGCCATCAAAATTATTTTTAAAAACTTCCCACCTCCAACATTGATGTATTCAGCATTTGACTTTTGTTACGTTATAAGAAAGGGAACTATGCATAATTTCAGTAAATGATATGGTTTATGTAAAATGCCCAATTTATAATACCCTAGTTCATTGAAATAGGGTCAAGCAGCAATACAGTTGAAAGGAAAGATAATTTTTGAAAAAAAAAATAGTCTTCCTGAATATATTAAAAGGGGAATATCACATGGAATAATACTGAACTTTAACTGTGGGGAGTTTTCTATTTATAAGTACTTCTCATTACGGGAAATAAGTTTTCAAAATATAATAGAGCAATTCGTACATAATCTGTAATATTTACTCACTGAATTCTCACGTTATTGGAAAATCAAATTTGCAAAGAAAATATAGATCCTTTTATTTGTTGTATTAAAGTTCATACAGTTATTTACATAGTTTCATTATGACGTTGTATGTTAATTCCAATGTGTAGTGTCTGTACTGCATATATGTGTATGGGTGCTTGCATATATATAATATATATATATATATATATATATATATATATATATATATATATATATAATATATATATATATATATATATATATATATATTATATATTATATATATATATATATATATATATATATATATATATATATATATATATATAATATAAATTCCCACTATCATGAATTTATTTTTCCTAGGAGATCAAGGTGAGAACGGGTGTAAGAAATGAGTTAGCGGCTAGAGTGGATATGAATGTGTTGAGGTGGTTTGGCCATGTTGAGAGAATGGAAAATGGCTGTCTGCTAAAGAAGGTGATGAATGCAAGAGTTGATGGGAGAAGTACAAGAGGAAGGCCAAGGTTTTGGGTGGATGGATGGTGTGAAGAAAGCTCTGGGTGATAGGAGGATAGATGTGAGAGAGGCAAGAGAGCATGCTAGAAATAGGAATGAATGGCGAGCGATTGTGACGCAGTTCCGGTAGGCCCTGCTGCTTCCTCCGGTGCCTTAGATGACCGCGGAGGTAGCAGCAGTAGGGGACTCAGCAGTATGAAGCTTCATCTGTGTGGAAATGTGGGAGGTTGGGCTGTGGCACCCTAGCAGTACCAGCTGAACTCGGCTGAGTCCCTGGTTAGGCTGGAGGAACGTAGAGAGTAGAGGTCCCTTTTTGTTTTGTTCTTGTTGTTGTCGGCTACCCCCCAAAATTGGGGGAAGTGCCTTTGGTATATGTATGTATGTATGTAGGAGATCATACAGAACAGGAGAACGTTTTGAAACCGCTAAACTAAAATAAGATACAAAAATAAAAAAAAAATATTTTTAAACCAATAACTTTTCTTGGATTAAATGATTTTCTCTTAAGGAGTATAATTCTAAATTCAAAAGATATGATGAAATTCATTCCGTTCGTAGGAGGATTTCCTTAATACTATTTCAGGATACAAACGCAGGCACACTGTTGCTTTAATGTACATCATTATCCTTTCCATAAACTAATAGGATTGAGCTCTTGGCTAAAACAATGGAAAGAATGTGGCATATTTACAGGAGAATATCAAACATATTTTGAGTTATTTAAAGCGCTGAGCATCTATTGTCGACATATTGGACTCGGTGGAACTTCCAATGTTCAAAACTTGCACCGATGTTCCATGATGAACAGGCTGATTTTTTTTTCTTTTTATACAGTAGTTTAATTATATATTATCATTATCATTGTCATTGTTATGTTTGTTATTGTTATGCTGTTATTGTTTTGTTATGTTGTTATTGTTATTATTTACTATTGTTGTTGTTCTTGTTAATAAAAAAAATTTCACGAGCTAAGTTACAAGCCTAGTTTGAAAAGCAGGATGCTATAAGACCAAGGGCTCCAACTGAGAAAAATAACCCGGTGAGGAAAACAAATAAGGAAATAAATGAGCTACAAGATAAGTAATAACCAATTAAAATAAAACTCTTTACCCTTACTATTAAATAGATCTTTAATGAAAAACTATACAAAGAGAAATATATCAGCCTATTCAACATAAGATCATTCACTGTAAGCTTAAACTATTGAAGCTTCACACTTCAATAATTCTTTACTTAGAAGTAACTACGATTTGTACTGCATGTATTTGACACACTTGTACACTGTATCGGTCGGTATTTTCTTTTTTATTTATCTCGCTCGACACCTCACTGTTAACAGAACCGGTTCAAGCCTGTCTTTTCATGAATTGATATTTGAATTTTTTTAA
>NC_090751.1:94809765-94819765 GCF_036898095.1 Palaemon carinicauda | reverse complement strand
CATTAATGCCAAAGGCAAGGGACAGTGACAATGCCCTAGGGACTAGCCATTTAACCATATGATCAGCACTCAAGTCCCCTCTGTATAGCTTAAGACCAGGGAGTGTCAGGCAATGGCTGCTGATGAATAAGCAGGGAGACCTATAGGCTTCCCAAACCTCCTGTCCTTATCTCGCAAGGATGGTGAGGTTGCAGACACTACAAGAAACTATAGAGTTTGAGTGGGACTCTTATCTCCCACCCAGCATAACGCCAGTCAGGAATATTTCCAATAGGTCACCACAACTATTAAGATTTATGATTTTGTAAGAATAAATGAATATTAAAAAAAAAAAAAAAACAGAGGGGGTATGTCAATATACTTAATCTATGTGGGGATACCTTAACGTGGTTGAGGTTTTGTAAAGTGACCTGATCAGCAAAGTTGTACTATTCAGGGCCACCCATACTAGGTTGGTTCGCTGTGAGCTAATCAAGCTAAACCTTCCTACCATCACATGTTTGCACTGGCCAGCGTGGTGATGAAAACTGGTCAAACCCCAGACATGAAAAAGGACCTGTCAGAATCCTTTGTCCTGAAATGGACTAGAAATGGCTGTATCATATAGATTGGAAGGTCACTTAAGAAAATATAAGACTCCATAATTTTGTAAAAGAGATTAAAGATGCTGAAATAACAAGACACTAGGACTTACACAAGGAGTCCTTAAATAGTTTAGATACTCAGCGATATTTTTGCAACTCCTTTATTCTGTGTTGGGATAAACATATATGATACATTTTTCCTTTGGTCAAATATTCAATTCTAAATTTACAAAATAAGATATAATGGTCGAATATAAGATACATATTTTATATGGTAATTTTATAATTCTTAATTCATATAAGACAAGATGATCCATGAATATAAAGGAAGAAATATGACAAATTAAACATTTTACTCAATCCTTCAGGGCAACAAGGCAGCCATGCAAAACCATGCTTTCAGTGCGCATGCGTGAACAAACACTCGCACCCTAGCAAACACGTGCCAGGGGACGCACGACTGATTTCTTGTTTACCACTGAAAGAGAGACTTGACAAACATCCGGGATAGCAGAAGAGCAAAAAGAGCTGATCAGGGGTGATAAACAGAAGCAGGTTCTAAACAATGAGCAAGAGGGAGAGGTAGAAGAAAGCTCGTGTTGTTAAGATGCTTCACGTACAAAGGAGTTGGGTCAGTTGCGAAAATGTAAAGTGGAATTTAGTCATGTTGAGTATTTATCTTCTTGATAGTCTGTGTTATGGATACTTGGCTGATCTTGTTTCGTCGTATATAAACTTCAGTCATCTTTTAAACTATTCTTTTGGTTTTAGAGTTTCCTTGTTAGTTGAATATAAATGTTAGATTAGTAATTCATAAGTTGCTTACAACATGAAAAGAACATTAATTAAAAATCAAATTCGTCAAATCTGTGAAAATATAAACATCAAAACATATTCATAAATCATATAGAAAAAAACAGAGGCCTCGGACATATCCTTCCACTTCCGTCTGTTTATGCTTTTATTATGTAAGTCGACACCCGCAAATTTTTTTAATTCGTCAATCCATCGTCTTATCTTCCTTCCGCTGCTGCTTCTGCAATCTATAGGACCCATTTTGTTATCGTTAATATCCATCTTTTGTCTGTTATTGATTCAAATGATTATATAATAAATAAATTATTACATATTCAATATAGTTGAAGTACCATAGCCTCTGTAGCATGGTCTGCCACTGTCTTGGAATGGAGTTTTCTTACTTTAGTATACACAAGGCCACACTATTCTATCTTATTTCTCATCCTCTGTTTATTTCATTATTAACTTTCCTCGCTGGGCTATTTGGCCCGTTGGAGCCCTTGGACGCATGACAGCCCCTGGGCTTATGGCATGCTGCTATTACAACTGATTGTAGCTTGGATAATAATAATAATAATAATAATTATAATAATAATAATAATAATAAAAATAATAATTTTCTTATTTGGGAAAAAAATATTTTATTCTAAATATGTTGATTTGAAGGACTTCCATCCATTCAAACATTGGCTTGATCTATGGCCGGGTCAAAACCAATTTAAAGTAAGGTCGACCCTAGTCCCCCAGCTGCTGCCAGCTGATGTATAGGGACAGGCATGGAACCAGCTGTGACAGAGACAAAGATTTTTCACAATTTTTATAGAGTCCAAAGAGGAAACACGTCGCTTTCAGAAAGCTATACGAAGTTTTAGGTGACGATAAACGTTAGGGATGTTTTTCGTGGATTTAAAATTTTCATATTTTCTGAAATATATAGGTGTAATATAAAGTGTTCTTGTGTATATGTATATATCTTGATAAGGTTCCACAATGATGTAAGAAGTGTATGAAAACTAGGTGGATATTTGCAGATATTACAAAAACACTCAGCACGACATTGTACTTTTTTTCACCATATGTATATATTTATGTAATGTATATATTTAGATATATATATATATATATATATATATATAATTTATGTGTGTATGTGTATATATGTATGTATGTATGTATGTATGTATGTATGTATGTATGTATATATAATGTCTATGTATATATATATATATATATATATGTGTGTGTGTGTGTGTATATATGTGTATATATATGTATGTATATATGTATGTATGTATATATATATATATATATATGTATGTATATATATATATATATATATATATAAATATATATATATACATATATATATATATATATATATGTATATGTATGTATATGTGTATATATATAATGTTTATATATATGTATATATGTATATATATAATTATTACATTATATTACGTATTTACTTAAGGTATAAAATGAGTGACAGATCCTTATATGAAAATAACATAAATATCTCTAGAATTGCACAGGAATAAAAATCCTATTCATTCCCACAATTTAATGATTAAACCAAATCTGACAATTAAAAATAAAATATTTCTAGGTAATTAGTATACATATGTATTCCTTATCTTAGACTGAGTGATCCTATTAGTACCGAGGTTTATTAAGTCTTTTCAAGACTTTGTTCGATTCAATCATATAAAAAAAATACGGTTGGACACCAAAATCTTTAGTACACAGAGGTTTGAGTTTTGGCCTATCGGAGACCTCCCTGCCTGGGGATCACCAGACAGGGGTTCATGTCCCGCTCAGATTCGTTGGTGAAGAAAATGTAAGGTTGAACACCAAAATCCTTGGTACACCTTGGTTTGAGTTGTGGCCTATCGGTAACGTCCCTGTTTGGTGATAGCAAGACTGGGGTTAAAGTCCCACTCAACCTCTTTAGTTCCTTTAATGTCTGCAACCTCGCAATCCTTGAGCTAAAGATAGTGTTTTAGGGGAACCTACAGGTCTACCTGCTGTGTCATCAGCAGCCATTGGCTGGCTCTCCTTGGTCCTAGGTTGGGTAGAGAGAGGACTAAGGCGCTTACACATGGCTATTTAGTCAGTCTCTAGGCCACTGACCTGCCTGCTAAGGCAATGTCACTGTCCTTTGCCTCTGCCATTCATGAGCTGACTTTAAAACCTTTAAATCCACCCTCTCACCACTTTCCTTATCTGCAATTAACCAAACAGATAGCGTAGGGAGAGAAGGTAGAGGTGTTGGGCTGGGCTAAACAAGGGAACTCACAGCGCAGTTAGGGCGTGGATGGATGCATCTCTTCAGAGTAAGGTTTAAAAGGTTTAAAGGTTTAAAGGCCGCTCATGAATGGCAGAAGCACGGGACAGTGACATTGCCCTAGCTAGCAGGATAATACCATAGAGGCTGATTATATGATCCGTACCCAAGATCCCCTCCATCCAGTCTAGAACCAAGGAGGGCCAGGCAATGGCTGCCGATGACTCAGTAAGTAGATCTATAGGCTCCCCAAAAACCCCCATCCTTAGCCTACAAGGATGGTGAGGTTGCAGTCACTAAAGAAACTATTGAGTTTGAACGGGACACGAACCCCAGTCCGGCGAGCACCAGGCAGAGACCTTACCAATAAGCCATAAGAACTGTAGGATTCCTAAGTCTAACTCGACGTTAATATTTATGATGCATCGTCGTAAAGGATTTCTTCCAACACTTGAAGAATTTCTATTTCATTTTAGCCAAATTAATCGTTCAGTGTTTCAAAAATACTATTTATTAAGCTGTTCATCTAGTTAATTATCTATCAAACTATCCATCAAATTAATTATTCATTAATCTGATCAATTAGATCGGACAAAAGACAAACATAATATTAATCACTGCTCCATGAATTGTCAACAGAACCGACAATTTGAGAGATAATGAAATATTGACTGAACCATATTCATAACTGTCAAGATAAATATTGATAATGGCGAACCTAGTCACTATTCACCACCACCATCATCATAATCATCATCATCTTCACCATCATCTCCTACGACTATTGACAAAAATGACTTAGGTTAGATTTCGCCAGTCGTCTCTATCTTAAGCTTTTAAATCAGTAATTCTCCATTCATCATCTCCCTCTTCACACTTCATAGTCCTCAGCCATTTGGCCTGTCTTCAAATTCTTGTAGTGCCTTGTGGAACCTAGTTGAGCTAGTCGTCTCTATCTTGAGCTCTTACATCAGTACTTCTCCATTCATCATCTCCCACTTCACGCTTCATAACCCTCAGCCAGGTAGGCCTAGGTCTTCCAACTCTTCTATTGCCTTGTGGAACCCAGTTGAAAGTTTGGTGAACAAATCTCTCATGGGTAGTGCGAAGAGCATGCCGAAACCATCTCTATCTACCCCTCACCAGGATCTCAACCACATTTAGCACTAACGTAATCTCTTATAGTTTAATTTCTAATCCTGTCCGGCCATTTAACCCCCCAATACTGGTGAACCTATTAATCAGATGGAATTACTCAGACCAAGTTATATCACAGGCAGGTCGACAAACAACTTGAAAACAACCCAATTAATGTGTTCTGTTGTTCTGGAGTATATATTTTCTGTTTGAACTGGAACTGATATTTTTATATTGAGAAAGTGTTTTATATATTCAAAGATTGTTATGAACGGTTTGTTTTTTAATAATTTCGAAGTGTAAGAATTATTCATGAATAAACATTTATATAAGAAATGATTTATAGCCTTGCTGCTTTTATGATAATTATAATTATAATTCTGATTACGATGATGGTGATGAAATCATATGATGAATCATTATCATTATCAAAATAATGATGATAATTATAATTTTGTTTTTAACAGCCAAAGGTTATTAGATATACTTTTAGTTTGAAGTTATCTAACTTTTTCAATTTAAATACAATAATATATTCTATATTAATACATCAATTATTATTTTCGCATATTCTACTTCCTAAAACTGTATTCAATTAGTTTAAGATATTCTCATGTTATTTTTCGGATCCACGTGTGAGAAATTACCCAATCGGAGAACTAACCGATTTTAATATATA
This sequence comes from Palaemon carinicauda, assembly GCF_036898095.1. Classification (NCBI taxonomy): domain Eukaryota; kingdom Metazoa; phylum Arthropoda; class Malacostraca; order Decapoda; family Palaemonidae; genus Palaemon; species Palaemon carinicauda. The sequence continues at coordinate 94,814,280 of NC_090751.1, read as the reverse complement.
CAATAATTTATAAAATACTAACATCAAACTGATTTCTATTTCTGTCACTGCTCAGCCAAACGGAAGTAGGGGACAAAATTATAATACATTTGATATTTCAAAAGGATCTTTTGATGGTACTAACATTATGCAAATGAGTTTCTAAAACAATTAGAATTGTGATGAGTAATAATTTATGCAGCTATAATTTTCCAGAATCTTTAAGGTAAACTAAAGACTTTTCTTAATATTCGCAATAAGACCAGAATATATATAAGGGAAATTCATCGTAATCAGACTTTATTATATAATACTAGTGTACGCAACCCGTCTAAAATGGTGGCTAAATATTCAGACACATGTACACACTCAAATAAGCCACATATTATACTACCTTAGTATCTGGATTCGCTCTATACCTCGGGATCAGAGACCAGTCCGAGAAACTGGCACGACAATTTCCCGGACCAGGGTTAGATTCCCCAGCCGACCAGAAACTATTATTTTTTAGTTTATTATCCCTTGGGTGTCTTGAGGTACAGAGAGAATCCAGATATTAAGATAGTAAATATCGTTTATTAGAAAATTAAAATCCCGCATACATGTGCAAAATGTATAATATGTACACACACGCACACGCATAGATACAGATTTCACCCTTTCCATTCCATCCCCCTTTCCTTAGTACAATATGGCAGTTTGTGTAATTGGTGGGAGATTATGGTTTCCATTGTACCATTCAGGGTACCACCTTTGACCGGGGTATGAATACTCCCTCTATAACCTACCAGAGGTCCGGAGATAAACGGAGTAGTTATATCTGGCAATCTACTTGTATATATCAAGTTGCTGTTTTAAATAAACTGTCCTTCCACACACTGTAACAAACTACGGTACTAAAACATTGTTTCAATATAAACGACTACGGTAAGAACTGCTGTCTTAACAGTCTTACGTAAATAAACGAAAAGAGAATAAATGTAACATTCATACTTACTTACTTTTTTTATAGAATCAAACATTCAGAAATACTTCAATCATTTGTTGAAAATGCTACAACAACGTACAGCCTAAAACATATGAAAAAAAATCCCTTGAATCCTTGCTGAAGATCTTTGGTTTCTTCACTGAAGACGAAGAGATCTTTGGAGGATTGAAAACACGTTTCCTCATGACATTTTCGTGTTAAAGCTATGCGGTGCGAGTCCATTTATGTCTGTTTTCTTAATTATCTCTTCTCATTTATGTGTCTCATATGGTTACATTTTTGTCATATATTTCATTCATTCAATTGTCTTAGTTTTTTTATAGCAAAACACATTCGCATTTTTTCATCTGATTATACTGGATATTATTTAGTTATTCTGCTAAGCATTTGAAATGTTCTTTTGTGATTCTCTCTCTCTCTCTCTCTCTCTCTCTCTCTCTCATATATATATAATATATATATATATATATATATATGTTATTTATTTATATATATATATATATATATATATATATTATGTATATATATATATATATATATGTGTGTGTGTGTGTGTGTGTATATGTGTGTGTATATATGTATATATTGTAATATTATTGCTATATATTTCTAAATTATTTAAGTTTTTATAGATGTATAAGGTTAAATATACTAAAGACTTATTGTTTTCCTGCTTTAATTGTGTGTCTTTTCACTGGTGGTTATGTTAGTGGTTATAATGGACTAACGGCTGTTTTATATTTTCAAGTGGTGTTGGTTACGTGGCATAAGCCAAAGATTAAACTGAATACCTCTAGTATAATCCATAGCCACTGTAAAATGTTATTGGCCGCATCAGGAGGCCATTTAATTCTTTGCAGCAGGAAATGAGAGTTCCAGAATGGCTGGTAAAATTGACCACTGTTCCGTCGATAAAATGGGTTTTGCCAGGATGAAGGGAAGCCGTAGAATGGGCAATTTCATCGCTCAATTAATGGTCTATTTCGGCACTGCCATATAGAGGGCCGGTTAAAATTGTATAAACTTAGTTTTTCATTTGAGTAAAAATTGAATATTTTTAAAGGCTATCGGTTATGTCTGCTATTCCTAAAGGGGCTATTAAGATTAATAAGATAAAAATAAAGATAGAGATAAGAAATAAATCTCTAATGTCTGCTATTCCTAATATGGATTATTTAAATTAATAAAATAAAATTTATAATACACAGGGCCGATTGAAAATATTTCTTAACGCTATAATTAATGTTATGTTAAGGATATTTCTTAATTAAAAAAACGAGAAAAACACACCTCATGTACAGTAATTTGTTTGTGCATATTGAAAATAATTTTATTATCCATTAATTTCTAAATCCCGTGTTTTCTCTTTATTCCAGAATATAAAAACATTCTATGAATATAACTTTTTTTAATTTTTTTTATTTAACTTAATATAAAATTGAGATACAAGAAGACAGTTCATAATCAAATTAATTCTACGTATTGAATATAGTTTATCATCCATTCATTTACAAATCGTATGTTTTCTCTTTACTCCAGAATATAAAAACATTTTTAAAAATATAATTTTCATTTGATAATTTGTTTATCTTACTTAATAAAAAAACCAGAGAAACATAAAAACATTGTAAAATAAATTTTTTTTATATAATTTCTTTATTTAACTTAATTTAAAAACGAGACAAACTGAGACAACTTATAATGAAATTTCTCTGCATGTATTTGATTTTTTTATTATTCATCCATTTATAAATCTTACCGGTTTTCTTTACATTCCATATTTCCTTTTCTCCTCTCTCTGAAAAAAGCTATGGTTCACTAGAGTTAGGGAACTTTTTAACATAGAATGTTGGCCGCCACCCAAACTTTGAGATATAGTTTTGGAAGATAAAATTGTTTTCGTTAACGAAGTTTCCATTTTTCATCAAAAATATATTCAGGGGCATTTTCCCTTCCTAGTTGAGCCATGTTTATTTTTTTTTTTTTTTTCAGAGTTACTTTTTGCTTAGATAACAAATATATTTTTCATATGTTTTTCAATTTCGCTGTTAATTGTATTAAGGATTATTTCTCCCTTGAATAAATAATGAATTATATTCTATTTGCTTAAGGATTTATTTAAATTCAAAGGAAGACTTTAGACATTCAGATTTATTAAAATATTGGAATCTTGTCATTATCTTTTTTTTCAATCCTTCCTAAAATCAATTTGACTCTGACAAAAGCATTTATATTCTTCTTCACTCAATTAGTTAATCTCTACTATATTTACTCGGTGACTTTTTCCTCTGGTAAAGGTAGAAGAGACTATTTAGCTATGGTAAGCTGCTCTTCTAGGAGATACACTCCAAAATCAAACCACTCTTCTCTAGTCTTGGGTAGGGCCATATCCTCTTTACCATTGTCTTCTACTATCTTTGGTTAGAGTTCTCTTGCTTGAGCGCACACTCAAGCACGCTATTATATGTTTCCTTATATTTCCCCACTCGGCTGTTTTTCCTATTGGGGCCCTTGTGTTATAGTATCCTGCTTTTTCAAATAGAGTTATAGCTTAGCTAGTAATACTAATAATGATAATTATTTACTTATAATTTCAGTTGTTTTATAATTAAGACTACTTTCGCTTGATAAATATTGACATATATTTCATAACGTAAAGCTGTGTGTTTGTTTGTGTGCGCTTGCACGCGCGCCTGTCTCTTCCTGAAGTATATCAAATACATCCCAATGGAGAACTAGGATGTAAACAAACCATGATCGGCAGTTGTAAAATAAAAAAAAAATAAAATACAATAAATTAAGAGTGAATAAATTTGTAAACCTTAGTAAGACCAGAAAAGTATAGTATTAGAGGGATATTTTGTGAAATATTAGGCTTGTTGCTGTTTCATATAGAAAATATTGATAGACTGCTTGAGTACTAAATATATATGGGAATTCAATAGGTTATTCAGAGAGAGAGAGAGAGAGAGAGAGAGAGAGAGAGAGAGAGAGGCACACATACAAACACACACACACACAGACACAGACACACACACAGGCACAAACATAGGCACACACACACACAGAGGAAGAGCAAAAGAATTTTGAAGTATCAAGACTTGACAGCTTACAAGCGAGAAAAATAGAACACGTCAGAGAAGAGGGTCTCCGAGATGCAATATTTGTTAGATAACCCCTTTCTGCCTCCCTTTCCTGAGAGGATTAAACTTCGGGAAGGTTTTTTTCAAATCAATTGGTCAGTTCTAGCTTTTACAGAAAAGGGAAAGTGGAAGAAAGGAGGAGAGAAATAAGACCTAAAATTAACAAATAATGATTGACAGTTGAGGTGAATGAGAAGGTAGAATTTTATCAACTCTTACAGTACAGGGGATAGGATAGGTTGGGGAGGGGAGGGGTTAATTAGGACTGTAAGGATTGGAGGGAATAGTGTTAAAGTGAGGTACAGTCGGAAGTGGAAAGATTGAGGCACACCCAATAGCTCTTTGTTGTTTTTTTTTTTTTTTTTTTTTCAACATTATGCCTTGTGGACTTCCAGGAGGCGAGTT
>NC_090751.1:94784737-94792237 GCF_036898095.1 Palaemon carinicauda | reverse complement strand
TGTTGAATAAATATGTAAGATGATCCGAAGTCTTCTTGCTGTCCTCTTCATCCTTAAACTTAAGCTTGCCAGAAGCGAAAATGTTACTAGTTATATATATATATATATATATATATATATATATATATATATATATATATATATATATATATATATATATATATATATATATATATATATATATATATATATATATATAATTTGTATGTGTAGTTTTTCTCCCGGAGCCCAAATGACATTTTTATCCATTCCATTACTGTAAATCTAATAAATTTCGAACTCTTTCTGAAGAAAGAAAAACTTCCTTAGACTTTTCAACTGATGATTTTCATTCGCCAAATGGAGACTATTCCGAGGAAAGGCTGCAAGAAGAATTTACTTTACGACACAAGAGTTTTGACAACATTCACTGAGGATTGCAAATGGTAAAAAAAAGAATATTTTTAACCTTTTGTTTCTCTATTTGTTTTTTAGATTACCTATATAAAAATTATTATTCATCGAGGTGAAGTTATTTACTATACATGTGTTTTAATATATGCATAAGAATAATAGTTGCTACTTACTTGTGTTAATTGATGCATGGTATTGTTATGGAAGGAGCATTTTAATCAAGATCATATTTGGTTGAATGAATTTAAAGGATTAGTTTGTTAGGTGGCATAATAGAAATATTTGAAATAAAAAAAGTTTTATAAGCTCATTTAAACAGTTAAAATTATCATAGTTTCAAGTAAGAAAGATAGAGGGAGTATTCATACCCTGGTCAAAAGTGGTACCCCGTGAGGTACATTGGAAACCACAATCTCCCATAAATTACCCAAACTGCCATGTTGTAGTTAGGCTAGGGGGAGTGGGTGGAAGGATCAAAACTGCGTATCTACGCGTGTGTGTATGTATGATACACTTTGCACATTTAGACGGGATTTTCATTTTCAAATAAACCATATTTACTACCTTAATATCTGGATTATCTCTTCTAGGAGAAAGACACTCCAAAATCAAAACCATTGTTCTCCAATCTTGGGTAGTGCCATAGCCTCTGTACCATGGTCTTCCACTGTGTTGGGTTAGAGTTCTCTTGCTTGAGGATACACTCAGGCACGCTGTTCTGTCCTGTTTCTCTTTCTCTTGTTTTGTTGAAGTTTTAATGGTTTAAAAGGGAAATATTTTAATCTTAAAATATTTTTTTTTTGTTTCCTTTCCTCACTGAGCTATTTTCCTTGTTGTAGCCCCTGGGCTCATAGCATTCTTCTTTTCCAATTAGGGTTGTAGCTTAGCAAATAATAATAATAATAATAATAATAATAATAATAATAATAATATACCCAAGGTTGAATCAACTAAAAAATAATAGCTTCTGGTCGGCTGGGGAATCGAATCCTGGTCCGCGAAATTGTCGCGCCAGTTTTTCGGATCAGCGTTCGATTTCCCGGCCGACCAGAAGCTATTATCTTTGAGTTTATTCCTCCTCAGGTCTCTGATCCCGAGGGAGAGATAGAATCCAGATATTAAGGTGGTATAACATATGGCTTATTTGAGTTTGTACACATGTATTTAAATATTTAGCCACCATTTTAGACGGATTGCGTACACTATTATTATACAATCATGCCTGATCACGATTAGATTTTTCGATATTCTGGTCTCGTTACAAAGATAAGTCTTCTGTTTACCTTAAAGATTCTGACAAATTACAGCTGCATAAATTATTACACTTAACACAATTCAAATTGTTTTAGAAATTCATTTGCATAATGTTAGTACCATCAAAAGATCCTTTTGAAATATCAAATGTATTATAATATCGTCCCCTACTTCCGTTTGCCTGAGCAATCACTGAGAAGTAGAAATTTGTTTGATGTTAGTTTTTTATAAATCATTGTATATATTACGATCGGTTGATTCTCCGATTGGGTAATTTCTCACACGTGGATCCGAAAAATAACATGAGGATATTTTAAACTAATTGAACACAGTTTTAGTAAGTAGATTATGCGAAAATAATAAATTGATGTATTAATATAGCATATATTATTGCATTAGGATTGAATAGATTATATAACTTAAAACTAAGAGTATATCTTTAAAAGATCTTAGGTAGTTAATAACAAAATTATTATAACTATTATCATTTTGATAATGATAATGATTCACCATATGATTTCATCATTATCATAATCAAAATTATAATTATAATCATTATCATAAAAGAAGCAAGGCTATAAATTATTACTTATATCAATGTTTATTCATGAATAATTCCTACACTTCGAAACTATTAAAAAAACAAACTGTTCATAATAATCTTTGAATATATAGAACACTTTCTCAATATAAAAATATCAATTGCAGTTCAAACAGAAAAAATATACTCCAGTCAAACAAAACACACTAATTGGGTTGTTTTCAAGTTGTTTGTCGACCTGCCTGTGATATAACTCGGTCTGAGAAATTCCATGTGATTAATAGGTTCACCAATATTGAGTTAAATGGCCGGACAGGATTAGAAATGAAACTATAAGAGATTACTTTAGTGCCATATGTGGTTGAGATCATGGTGAGGGGTAGATGAAGATGGTTTCGGCATGCTCTTTGCACTGCCCATGAGAGATTGGTTTACCAAACTTTCAACTAGGCTCCACAAGGCACTAGGAAAGTCTGATCCCGAGGGAGAGATAGAATCCAGATATTAAGGTGGTATAACATATGGCTTATTTGAGTTTGTACACATGTATTTAAATATTTAGCCACCATTTTAGACGGATTGCGTACACTATTATTATACAATCATGCCTGATCACGATTAGATTTTTCGATATTCTGGTCTCGTTACAAAGATAAGTCTTCTGTTTACCTTAAAGATTCTGACAAATTACAGCTGCATAAATTATTACACTTAACACAATTCAAATTGTTTTAGAAATTCATTTGCATAATGTTAGTACCATCAAAAGATCCTTTTGAAATATCAAATGTATTATAATATCGTCCCCTACTTCCGTTTGCCTGAGCAATCACTGAGAAGTAGAAATTTGTTTGATGTTAGTTTTTTATAAATTATTGTATATATTACGATCGGTTGATTCTCCGATTGGGTAATTTCTCACACGTGGATCCGAAAAATAACATGAGGATATTTTAAACTAATTGAACACAGTTTTAGTAAGTAGATTATGCGAAAATAATAAATTGATGTATTAATATAGCATATATTATTGCATTAGGATTGAATAGATTATATAACTTAAAACTAAGAGTATATCTTTAAAAGATCTTAGGTAGTTAATAACAAAATTATTATAACTATTATCATTTTGATAATGATAATGATTCACCATATGATTTCATCATTATCATAATCAAAATTATAATTATAATCATTATCATAAAAGAAGCAAGGCTATAAATTATTACTTATATCAATGTTTATTCATGAATAATTCCTACACTTCGAAACTATTAAAAAAACAAACTGTTCATAATAATCTTTGAATATATAGAACACTTTCTCAATATAAAAATATCAATTGCAGTTCAAACAGAAAAAATATACTCCAGTCAAACAAAACACACTAATTGGGTTGTTTTCAAGTTGTTTGTCGACCTGCCTGTGATATAACTCGGTCTGAGAAATTCCATGTGATTAATAGGTTCACCAATATTGAGTTAAATGGCCGGACAGGATTAGAAATGAAACTATAAGAGATTACTTTAGTGCCATATGTGGTTGAGATCATGGTGAGGGGTAGATGAAGATGGTTTCGGCATGCTCTTTGCACTGCCCATGAGAGATTGGTTTACCAAACTTTCAACTAGGCTCCACAAGGCACTAGGAAAGTCGGAAGACCCAGGCCTACCTAGCTGAGGACTATGAAGCGTGAAATTGGAGATGATGAATGGTGAAGTATTGATTTAAGAGTTCAAGATAGAGACGACAGGCTCAACTGGGCTCCACATGGCACTAATAGAACTGGAAGACCCAGGCCTACATGGCTGAGGAATATGAAGCGTGAGGTAGAAGATTTTGAATGGAAAATTATTGATTTGAAAGGTCAAAATTGGGATGACTAAGGAAATCTAACCGAGGCCATTTGTGTCAATATGCGTAAGAGGAGATGATGATGATGATGATGATGATTAATGAATAGGTTCGCCATTATCGATATTTATATTGACAATTATGAATATGGTTCAGTCAATATTTCATTTTCTCTCAAATTGTTGGTTCTGTTGACAATTCATGGAGGAGCGATTGATATTATGTTTGTCCTTGGTCCGATCTAATTGATCAATTTAATGGATAATTAAATCGCTTGATAGTTTGATAAATAATTAATTAGATGAACAGCTTAGTATATAGAGTTTGGAAAACACTCTAGGATTAATTTGCTTAAATTGAAATAAATTCAAGTATTTGAAGAAATTCTTCACGATGATGAATTATAAAAATTAATGTAGTTAGACTTAGGATTCCTACAGTTCTTGTGGCTTATTAGGTAGGTCTCTGCCTGGCGCTCGCAGGACTGGGGTTCGAGTCCCGTTCAAACTCAATAGTTTCTTTAGTAGCTGCAACCTCACCATCTTTGTGAGCTAAGGATGGGGTTTTTGGGGGCACCTATAGGTTTACCTACAGAGTCATCAGCAGCCATTGCCTGGCCTTCCCTGGTCTTAGACTGGTGGAGAGGATCTTGAGCACGGATCATATAATCAGTCTCTAGGGTATTGTCCTGCTAGCTAGGGCAATGTCACTGTCCCTTGCTTCTACCATTTATGACTGGCCTTTAAACCTCACTCTGAAGAGGTGTACGCATCCACGCCCTAACTGCGCTGCGAGTTCCTGTGTTTAGCCCCGCCCCCCACCTCTGCCATCTCTTCCTACGCTATCTGTTTGGTTAATTGCAGATAATTAACGGGGTGGGAGGGTGCAGTTAAATGATTTAAAGGCCGCTCATGAATGGCAGAGGCTAGGTACAGTGACATTGCTTTAACAAGCAGTGGCAATGGCCTAGAGACTGCCCATATAGCTATATCAGCTCCTCAGCCAACTGTTCAACCAAGCTAGGACCAGGGAGGGCCAGACGATGGATGCTGATAACTCAATAGGTAGATCTATAGGTTCCCCTAAACTCCCATCTTTAGCTTGCAAGGATGGTGAGGTTGCAGCACCAAAGGAACTATCGAGTTTGAGCGGGACTTTAACCTCAGTCTTGCTATCACCAGACATGGACGTTACCGATAGGCCACAACTCAAACCGAGGTGTTCCAAGGATTCCTGTGTCCAACCGTACTTGTTCTTATAAGACTGAATCTAAGAGAAGTCTTGAAAAGAGTTAATCATTTTGTGATTCTAGATATATTTATAAGTGATTTTCTTATAAGGATCTCCCACTCATTTTATACCTTAAGTAAATACGTAATGTTATATAATAATTATATACATATACACAAAAACACTTTTTATTATACCTATATATTTCAGAAAATATGAACCTTTTAAACCCACGAAAAACATCCCAAACGTTCGCCTTCACCTAAATCTTCGAACAACTTTCTCAAAGCGACGTGTCTCTTCTTTGGACTCTATAGAAATTGTGAAGAATCTTTGTCTCTGTCACAGCTGGTTCCATGCCCGCTCCTATACATCAGCTGGCAGCAGCTGGGGGACTGGAGGTCGACATTACTTTGAATTGGTTTTGACCCGGTCATAGATCAAGCCAATGTTTGGATGGATGGGAGGCCTTCAAATCTACCTATTCAGAATAAAAAAAAAAAATCCAAATAAAATTATTATTGTTATTGTTATTATTGCTATTGTCATTTTAATATTATTGCTATTGTTATTATTGCTATTGTCATTGTCATATTATTGCTATTATTATTGTCATTGTCATTATTGTCAGTCATTGTCATTATTGTTACTATTGTTATTATTGTCATATTGTCATTGTTATTATTGTCATTGTTATTATTGTCATTGTTATTATTGTCATTGTCATCGTTATTGTTATTATCTAAGCCACAATCAGTTGTAATAGCAGCATGCCATAAGCCCAGGAGCTGCCATAAGTCCAAGGGCTCCAACGGGGCAAATTGCCCAGAGAGGAAAGGTAATAATGAAATAAACTATTACAGAAGTAATGAACAATTATAATAAAATATTTTAAGAACATTAAGAAACAAAAATAAACCACGGATGAGAAATAAGATAGAATAGTGTGGCCGAGTATATACTAAAGTAAGAAAACTCCAACCCAAGACAGTGGCAGACCATGGTACAGAGGTTATGGTACTAACTATATTAAATGTACTATAATTTATCTATTATATAATTATTTTAATAAATGACAGACAAAAGATGGATATTAACGATAACAGAATGGGTCCTAGAGATTGCAGAAGCAGCAGTGGAAGGAAGATAAGACGATGGATTGACGAAATAAGAAAATTTGCTGGTCTCGACTTGCATAATAAGACCATAAACAGACGCAAGTGGAAGGATATGTGAGACCTCTGTTTCATTTATGATTTATAAATTTGTTTTGATGTTTAGATTTCATAGATTTGACGAATTTGATTTTTAATTAGTGTTCTTTTTATGTTGTAAGCAACTTATAAACTGCTAATCTAACATTTATATTCAACTAACAAGGAAACACAAGGAAACTAGAACCAAAAGAATAGTCTAAAAGATGACTGAAGTTTATATACGACCAAACAAGAGCAGCCAAGTATCCAAAAGACACACTATCAAGAAGATAAATACTCAACATGACCAAATTCCACTTTACATATTCACAACTGACCCAACTCCTTTGTACGCGAGTCATCTTAACACGAGCGTTCCTTTTACCTCTCTCTCTTGGTCATTGTTTAGAACCCGCCTCTGTTTATCACCCTCGGCCCTTTTTTGCTCTTCTGCTATCCCGGATGTTTGTCAAGTCTCTCTTTCAGTGGTAAACAAGAAATCAGTCGTGCGTCCCCTGGCACGTGTTTGCTATTGGAGGTGGGTGCGAGTGTGTTTGTTCACGCATGCGCACTAAAAGCATGGTTTTGCACGGCTGCCTATCTTGAAGGATTGAGTAAATGTTTGTCATATTTCTTCCTTTATATTCATGCATTATCTTGTCTTATATGAATTTAGAATTAGATGATTACCAGATAAAACATGTATCTTATATTCGACCATTATATTTTATTTTATAAATTTAAAACCGAATAATTTTCAATAGAAAAAAAAATATCAAGACATTTTTATCCTAACAAAGAATAGAGGATTTGCAAAAATATCACTGGGTATCTAAACTACCTAAGAACTCCTTGTGTAATTCCTATTGTCTTGTTATTTCAGCATCTTCAATCCCTTGTACAAAATTAGAGATGTACATTTTCTTAAATAATCTTCCAATTTATTAGATGATGTCTACATATCTACAGAAACAACAACAATAGCAACAATAACAACATCAACAAATACAGCTGTTTCTAGTCCACTTCAGG
>NC_090751.1:94766379-94776379 GCF_036898095.1 Palaemon carinicauda | reverse complement strand
ATTTTTCTTTGTTTCCTTTCCTCACTGAGCTATTTTCCTTGTTGGAGCCCCTGGGCTTATAGCATTCTGCTTTTCCAATTAGGGTTGTAGCTTAGCAAATAATAATAATAATAATAATAATAATAATAATAATAATAATAATAATAATAATAATAATAATAATAATAAACCTAGGGATCACACCCCCAAGGGTGAATCAACTAAAAAATAATAGCTTCTGGTCGGCTGGGGAATCGATCCCTGGTCCGCGAAATTGTTGCGCCAGTTTTTCGGATCAGCGTTCGATTCCCCGTCCGACCAGAAGCTATTATCTTTGAGTTTATTCCTCCTCAGGTCTCTGATCCCGAGGTAGAGATAGAATCCAGATATTAAGGTGGTATAACATATGGCTTATTTGAATGTGTACACATGTATCTAAATATTTAGCCACCATTTTAGACGGATTGCGTACACTATTATTATACAATCATGTCTGATCACGATTAGATTTTTCTATATTCTGGTCTCGTTACAAAGATAAGTCTTCTGTTTACCTTAAAGATTCTGGCAAATTACAGCTGCATAAATTATTACACTTAACACAATTCTAATTGTTTTAGAAATTCATTTGCATAATGTTAGTACCATCAAAAGATCCTTTTGAAATATCAAATGTATTATAATATCATCCCCTACTTCCGTTTGCCTGAGAAATCACTGAGAAGTAGAAATTTGTTTGATGTTAGTATTTCATAAATTATTGTATATATTGGGATCGGTTAGTTCTCCGATTGGGTAATTTCTCACACATGGATATGAATAATAACATGAGGATATGTTAAACTAATTGATCACAGTCTTAGTGAGTAGAATATACAGAAATAATAATTGATGTATTAATATAGCATATATTATTGCATTAAGATTGAAAAGATTATATAACTTAAAACTAAGAGTATATCTTTAAAAGATCTTAGGCAGTTAATAACAAAATTATTATAATTATTATCATTTTGATAATGATAATGATTCAGCATAATCATCACCATCATCATAATCATAATCAAGATCCTAATTATTATCATCATGAAAAAAGCAAGGCTATAAATTATTACTTATATCAATGTTTATTCATGAATAATTCCTACACTTCGAAACTATTAAAAAAACAAACTGTTCATAACAATCTTTGAATATATAGAACACTTTCTCAATATAAAAATATAAATTCTAGTTCAAACAGAAAAAAAATAACCTCCAGTCAAACAAAACACACTACTGTAATTGGGTTGTTTTCAAGTTGTTTGTCGACCTGTCTGAGAAATAACTCATTCTGGGAAATTCTATCTGATTAATAGGTTCACCAATAGTAGGAGCTAAATGGCAGGACAGGATTAGAAATGAAACTATAAGAGAGATTACTAGAGTGCCATATGTGGTTGAGATCATGGTGAGGGGTAGATGGAGATGTTTTGGGCATGCTCTTCGCACTCCCCATGAGAAATTGGTTCACCAAACTTTCAACTGGGCTCCACAAGGCACTAGAAGAGTTGGAAAACCCAGGCATACCTGGCTGAAGACTATGAAGCGTGAAGTGGGAGATGATGAATGGAGAAGTATTGATTTAAAAGCTCAAGATAGGGATGACTGGGGAAATCTAACAAATGCCCTTTGCGTTAATAGGCGTGAGAGGAGATGATGATGATGATGATGATGATGATGAATAGTGAATAGGTTCGCCATTATCGATATTTATATTGACAATTATGAATATGGTTCAGTCAATATTTCATTATCTCAAATTGTGGGTTCTGTTGACAATTCATGGAGGAGTGATTGACATTATGTTTGTCCTTGGTCCGATTTAATTGATCAATTTAATCGATAATTAATTCGCTTGATAGTTTGATAAATAATTAATTAGATGAACAGCTTAGTATATAGAGTTTGGAAAACACTCGAGGATTAATTTGCATAAATTGAAATAAATTCAAGTATTTGAAGAAATCCTTTACGATGATGAATTATAAAAATTAATGCAGTTAGACTTAGGAATCCTACAGTTCTTGTGGCTTATTAGTAAGGTCTCTGCCTGGCGCTCGCCGAACTAGGGTTCGTGGTCTTTTCAAACTCAGTAGTTTCTTTAGTGGCTGCAACTTCACCATCCTTGTGAGATAAGGATGGGGGTTTTGGGAGAGTCTATAGGTCTACTTACTGAGTCGTCAGCAGCCATTACCTGGCCCTCCCTGGTCCTAGATTAGGTGGAGAGGATCTTGAGCACGGATCATATAATCAGTCTCTATGGCATTGTCCTGCTCGATAGGCAGTGTCACAGTCCCTTGCCTCTGCCAATCATGATTGGCCTTTAAACCTTTAAACCTTTTAAGTCTCACTCTTTGGAGGTGCACCCATCAACACCCTAACTGCGCTGTGAATTCCCTTGTTTAGCACCGCCCACCACCTCTGCCATCTCTTCCTACGCTATCTGTTTGGTTAATCTTAGATAAGCAAAGGGGTGAGAGGGTGAACTTAAAAGGTTTTAAAGGCCGCTCATGAATGGCAGAGGAAAGATGCAGTGACACTGTCCTATCAAGCAGTACAATGCTCTAGAGACTGCCCATATAGCTATATCAGCTCCTAAGCCAACTGTCCATCCAAGCTAGGATCAAGGAGGGTCAGGCAATGGCTGCTGATGAATCCAAAGGTAGACCTATAGGCTCTCCTAAACCCCTCATCCTTAGCCCACAAGGATGGTTGGGGTGCAGATACTAAAGGAACCAACGAGTCTGAGCGGGATTAACACCAGTCTGGCGATTACCAGGCAGGGACGTTACCGATGGGTCACAACTCAAAGCGAGGTGTACCAAGGACTCTGCGTCCATCCGTACCATTTTTCATAAGACTGAATCGAAGAGAGAGTCTTGAAAAAAGGCTTAATAACCCTAGGTACTAATGACATCCCTTCGCCTAAGGTAAGGATTATATATGTAAACCAATTACCTAGATAATTTGATTGATATTCAATTGTGTGAAGAAATATAATATTTATAGTGTGATGCTAGGGATATAAGTAAGTGATTTTCGGTAGCATTTCATATAAGGATATTTTACTTATTCTATAACTTTTAAGTAAATCCGATATATATATATATATATATATATATATATATATATATATATATATATATATATATATATATATATATACATATATTATATATATGTATTCATATATTATATATATTATATATATATGCATACAAAAAAACTGCATTATACCTATATATTTCGGAAAATATGAACATTTTAAACCCACGAAAAACATCCCTAACGTTCGCCTTCACCTAAAACTTCGAACAGCTTTCTCAAAGCGACGTGTTTCCTCTTTGGACTCTATAGAAATTGTGAAGAATCTTTGTCTCTGTCACAGCTGGTTCCATGCCAGTCCCTATACATCAGCTGGCAGCAGCTGGGGGACTGGGGTCGACATTACTTTAAATTGGTTTTGACCCGGCCATAGATCAAGCCAATGTTTGGATGGATGGGAGTCCTTCAAATCTACCTATTCAGAATAAAAGATTTTTTTTTTTCCAAATAAGAAAATTATTATTATTATTGTTATTATTGCTATTGTCATAGTCATATTATTGCTATTGTTATTATTGCTATTGTCATAGTCATATTATTGCTATTTTTATTATTGCTATTGTCATTATCATATTATTGCTATTATTATTGTCATTGTCATATTATTGCTATTATTATTGTCATTGTCATATTATTGCTATTATTATTGTCATTGTCATTATTGTTACTACTGTTATTATTGTCATATTGTCATTGTTATTATTGTCATTATTGTTATATTGTCATTGTTATTATTGTCATTATTGTCATTGTTATCGATGTTGTTAATATCTAAGCTACAATCAGTTGTAATAGCAGCATGCCATAAGCCCAGGAGCTGCCATAAGTCCAAGGGCTCCAACGGGGCAAATTGCCCAGAGAGGAAAGGTAATAATGAAATAAACTATTACAGAAGTAATGAACAATTAAAATAAAATATTTTAAGAACATTAAGAAACAAAAATAAACCGAGGATGAGAAATAAGATAGAATAGTGTGGCCGAGTATATACTAAAGTAAGAAAACTCCAACCCAAGACAGTGGCAGATTATGGTCTTATTGCCTTACCTTACCTTACCTTATTGCCTTATTTCATGTTTGGGTTCCCCCAGGTCCCTCAGTGTGAGGCACCTCACAGAGGCTATGGTACTAACTATACTGAATGTAATATAATTTATCTATTATATAATCATTTGAATACATTACGCAATAGATGCATATTAAGGATAACAAAATGGGTCCTAGAGATTGCAGAAGCAGCAGTGGAAGGAAGATAAGACGATGGATTGATGAAATAAGAAAATTTATAAATTTGTTTTGATGTTTAGATTTTCATAGATTTGACGAATTTGATTTTTGATTAGTGTTCTTTTTATGTTGTAAGCAACTTATAAACTGCTAATCTAACATTTATATTCAACTAACAAGGAAACACAAGGAAACTAGAACCAAAAGAATAGTCTAAAAGATGACTGAAGTTTATATACGACCAAACAAGAGCAGCCAAGTATCCAAAAGACACACTATCAAGAAGATAAATACTCAACATGACCAAATTTCACTTTACATATTCGCAACTGACCCAACTCCTTTATACGCGAGTCATCTTAACACGAGCGTTCTTTTTACCTCTCCCTCTTGGTCATTGTTTAGAACCCGCCTCTGTTTATCACCCTCGGCCCTTTTTTGCTCTTCTGGTGTTCCGGATGTTTGTCAAGTCTCTCTTTCAGTGGTAAACAAGAAATCAGTCGTGCGTCCCCTGGCACGTGTTTGCTATTGGAGGTGGGTGTGAGTGTGTTTGTTCACGCATGCGCACTAAAAGCATGGTTTTGCATGGCTGCCTTATCTTGAAGGATTGAGTAAATGTTTGTCATATTTCTTCCTTTATATTCATGCATTATCTTGTCTTATATGAATTTAGAATTAGATGATTACCAGATAAATTATGTATCTTATATTCGACCATTATATTTTATTTTATAAATTCAAAACCGAATAATTTTCAAAAGAAAAAAAATATCAAGAAATTTTTATCCTAACAAAGAATAGAGGATTTGCAAAAATATCACTGGGTATCTGAACTACCTAAGAACTCCTTGTGTAATTCCTATTGTCTTGTTATTTCAGCATCTTTAATCCCTTGTGCAAAATTAGAGATGTACATTTTCTTAAATAATCTTCCAATCTATTAGATGATGTCTACATATTTACAGAAAAAAACAACAATAGCAACAATAACAACATCAACAAATACAGCTGTTTCTAGTCCACTTCAGGACCAAGGATTCTGACAGGTCCTTTTTCATATCTGGCGTTTGACCAGTTTTCATCACCACGCTGACCCGTGTAGATATGTGATGGTGGGAGGTTTTAGCCTGATAGCTCACAGCAAACCAACCTAATATGGGTGGCCCTGAATAGTACAACTTTGCTGATCAGGTCACTTTACAAAACATCAACCACGTTAAGGTATTCCACATAGATTGAGTATATTGACATGCCCCTTCTATTTTACTGTTTGAAGATTCATTTATTCTTATAAAATTATAATTTTAATAGTTGTGGTGGCCTATTGGAAACGTTCCTGACTGGCGTTTTGTTGGACAGGAGATAAAAGAGTCCCACTCAAAGTCTATAGTTTCCTATAGTGTCTGCAACCTCACCATTCTTGCGAGATAAGGATAGGAGGTTTGGGGAGCCTATAGGTTTCCCTGCTTATTCATCAGCAGCCATTGCCTGACATTCCCTGGTCTTAAGCTAGAAAGACCTGCTTATTCATCAGCAGCCATTGCCTGAGACTCCCTGATCTTAAGCTAGAAAGAGAGACTCTTAGGTGCTGATTATATGGTTAAATGGCTAGTCCCTAGGCATTGTCACTGTCCCTTGCCTTTGGCATTCATGAGCAACTATTAAAACCTTTAGGGTTGTGGTGGCCAATGTGGTAACGTCCCAAACTGGTGAACGACAGACCGTGGTTCGAGTCTCTCTCAAACTCTTTAGTTCACTGCAACCTCACTATCCTTGTGAGCTAAGGATCAGGTGCTAGGGGGAGCCTGTAGATCCATCTGCTGAGTTATCAGCAGCCATTGCCTGGCCTTCCTTGGTCCTAGCTAGGGTGGAGACGGGGCTTGGGCACTAATCATATAGATATATACTCAAGCTCTAGGGCATTATCACAGTCCGTTGTCTTTGCCATACATGAGAGACCTTTAAAATTTTTAACCCTGATGGAGAGGGGTCTTGAGTATTTATCATATTGATATATGGTTAGTCTCAATGGCACTGTCACTGCCCCTTGCCTCTGCCATTCACGAAAATCCTTTAAAACCTTTAACCCTCATCGGTCCTAGGTTGATGGAGAGGGGCTTGAATGCTGATCATATGGATACATGGCTACTCCCAAGGGTATTTCACTGTCCCTTTCTTCTGCCATTCATGAGCACCCTTTAAAACCTTTGACCCTCAATGGTCCTAGCTTAATTTTAAGGGGTCTTGGGCCTTGACCATATGGATACATGGCTAGTCCCTAAGGCATTGTTAGCCTCTTACTTGCCATTCACGAGCCACCTTTTAAACCGTTAACCCTCAATGGTCCTAGCTTGATGAGAGCGGTCTTGGACGTTGGTCATATGGATATATGACTAGTCCCTAGTGCACTGTCACTGTCCCTTGCCTCTGCCATTCACGAGCACCCTTTAAAACCTTTAAACCATTTAGGCTTCAAAAAACAAAAATATGAACCAAAAAAATCAGAATGAATTATACATGCCATCAGAGCAGGAGACGAGCATCCAAGAAAAACACTCGATCAGGGAAAGGGAAAGTCAACACGGTTGAGTATTTGATTTATACTTTTGCATTTGATTTGATTTTTTTTTCTTGCATTCGTTATCTTATCAACCGAACGATAAAGAACCCCGGCGAATTCTTCCCTCGCGTCATGTCGATTTTTTTGTTTTTGGATGTTCGTGACATCTCTTCTGTTTCCCTTTTCCTCTTTGCTTTTCTGTACTGTCTCTCTCTCTCTCTCTCTCTCTCTCTCTCTCTCTCTCTCTCTCTCTCTCTCTCTCTCTCTCTCTCTCTCTCTCTCTCTGTGTTTTTGATGTCCGTGACATCTCTTCTGCTTCCCTTTTCCTCTTTTTCTGTACTACGTTACCTCTCTCCCTCTCTCTCTCATTGATGCTCGTGACATCACTTCTGTTTCCCTTCTCCTTTTTGCTTTACTGTACTCCCCCCTCCCTCCCTCCCTCTCTCCCTCTCTCCATCTCTCATGGATATTCGTGATTATCTCTTCTGTTTCCCTTCTCCTCTTTGTTTTTCTGTACTCTCTCTCTCTCTCTCTCTCTCTCTCTCTCTCTCTCTCTCTCTCTCTCTCTCTCTCTCTCTCTCTGTTATGGATGTTCGTGACATCTCCTCTGTTTCCCTTCTTTTTGCTTTACTGTACTCCCCACCCCCCTTCTCTCTCTCTCTCTCTCTCTCTCTCTCTCTCTCTCTCTCTCTCTCTCTCTCTCTCTCTCTCTCTCTCTCTCTCTCTCTCTCTGTGGTGAACAACAGATAAAAAAAAAAACCCTCTTACGTCCACTGGCACGTGCTTGTTGTGGATGCAGACGTAAAGTTGCGTGTTCATGCATATGCAGTTAAAGCATTTTTTTTTATGCTTGAGAGACTTTTTGTTTGGATGATAAAATACCATGTTTATTTATCTAGATTTTATTCGTATTTTGATATATTTATTTCTTGTTATCAAGGTTTATAATAAGGTTATTTATCATCAAGAAATTCTGCCTTTAGTCACGATGTGATATAGTAAATTAATTTATCAGTTAATTTCTATTCTTTTCTTTGTATGATAAAATACTATATTTTTTTTATCTAGATTTTTTAGCTATGTTTATTTTTGTATATTTTTTTTAGTGTTTATATTTAATTCTTTTCATATCAAGGTTACATAAGGTTTAACATCAAGAAATTCTGCTTTTAGTCACGATCTGCTGTTAATTTACTTACGAGTTAAATAATTTGCGATTTTTGTTGATTTTGATGGTAAAATGTTTATTTAGCTACATTTTTTTTCGTTTTATTATATTTTCTTTTTGATTTTTGTAAAATTTTATAATAAGTCTGCTAAAAATCAGATAATATTCCATTTAATTAATCACTTCATTAGTTTATTTAATCACTTTATTAGTCTATTTAATTACTTTGTTAGTCTATTTATCAGTTAATTGTTTATTTGGTTTCTTCAGGGTCCAAGATTAAGACAAATATTGGATAGTAGAAAGTAAAATAATTCACTGAACATAAGCCAAGTCAAATTGTCAGACAATCCACAATAAATTCAAAATTTATGATTCCACAAAATAATCCAAATATCTTATGATACACCATTCAAGGGGCTATTATTTTCTTGTTTTCATCTCAATGAAAGAAAGGTAAAAAAAAGAGCTTTCAATGTACAAAACATTGCAATAAAAATATCAGGATTAGAATGACTCTTATAGGGATGGCTATAGAGGCTG
Source organism: Palaemon carinicauda (assembly GCF_036898095.1). Lineage (NCBI taxonomy): Eukaryota > Metazoa > Arthropoda > Malacostraca > Decapoda > Palaemonidae > Palaemon > Palaemon carinicauda. The sequence goes on along the minus strand of NC_090751.1, from coordinate 94,767,755 downwards.
TGAAATTTTATAACCATTTAGATATGAAGATAAACACAAAAGATATTCGTATACTTAAGGAAACACGTAATTTTAATCGGAAATTCTCCGTAAAAACACACTGTTCTCAGCCGTATTTCAGTAAATCACAAGCGACCGTAATTTTACCTTATGTTATTATCTTCTACTGGTTGGTGACCGTAATATCCCTGCTTTACGTCAATATATCAGATTTTGAAACGGTAAATGCCTGGCAACATTAATTCTAGAATGTTCACTGTTTTTAAGGCAAAATTTTAACAATAAATTAGATTTAATGTTTGTACGATAATCTCTTATGATAGTTTGATATGATGCTCATCCATATTTGCCCTTTCATGAAAATTCATCTTAATCTATATCTACAATCTTAATGAAAATAAATATCTAATAATTCACGCCTTATGTCTTCATTTGGAAGTCCAGGAAATATAAACTTAAGTAGAGCGCAACCTCCGCCGTGGTAGCTTATTTCTTGACCTTTTGCTCGACCCTGACCTTTAACCTTTATGTGTGTTAATTGGCGTGGATTTTCATACACTCATATATGAACCAAATTTGAAGTCTGTAACAACGATGTTAAAAATTATGGCTGATTATGAAAATTGGAAATTTTGCTTGATCGTGACCTTAACCTTTGACCTTGACCTTCCAAATTTTAATAATTTCCAGCGTTTTACATAACACTTGAACCTGTTAAGTTGCCTTACTCTACAATTTAAATTGTAGCTAGGAAGCTGTTCAAAAATAAACCCACGCACACACAAACAGGGACGAAAACAACTTCCTTCTAACATCGTTGGTGAAGGTAAAAAGTAAAATGAAAACAAGGACACAAACAGGGTGGGAAACAACCTCCTTCCAACTTCGTTAGCATAGGTAAAAAAAAAAAAAAAAAAAAAAAAAAAAAAAAAAAAAAAAAAAAAAAAAAAAAAAAAAAGAGGTAAATCAAACAACAATATAGAAAACTATGATGTAATGTAAATAGTTAAAGATCACGAGAGGCACAAGAGTGGAAGAGCAGCACAGTACGAGAATCGACACAGAAAAGATAAGGTTGAATACATCTGCTTTAAAAGCATATTCTTGCCCTCTGATAAAGTAAGCTTTTATCTCTGTATTGGACACTACCTTGATAAGAGTTCTTCCACACCGAGATATGCCTCTCTCTGTGTGTCTGTGTGTGTCTGTGTATCCCTCTTTCTAACTAATTTTTAGTTTTCTTTTGAATCTCTTACTATATATATATATATATAATATATATATATATATATATATATATATATATATATGTATATATATATATATATATATATATATATATATATATATATATATATATATATATATATATATGA